>NC_090758.1:42865377-42868029 GCF_036898095.1 Palaemon carinicauda
ACTGTTATGTCCGCCTCAGGAAGGAGCCAGCATCAAAGGAGGAGACTGAGCTGAAGGAGGTCATAGTTTTGGATCATAGTAAAGCTCAGGCGTTACTATCAAGCTCGATGAAAGAGAGGGGCTTCACGAACTCAAAAGTGCCAGCTTTGAGTAAGAAGCTCCCCTCTTTTGTGGCCTCTCCTACCAGAGCCTTTCCCTTCATGAAAAAAGGATAAAAGGCAGCCTTAAAGGCGGTGGAGGCAGGGAAACCATGCCCCTCCTTGGAGGAGTGCAAGCCGTTATCTCTGACCTTGCCCTTGGACCAAGATGATTGGAAGGACTTACACCTTACCTTCTCATTTTGGGAAGCTGGAAGCTGATATTGCTGAATGTCAGTTCTGTGAGGAACTCCCTAAGTTGTCGTAGGGAGCAAGAGACAAAGGAAAGACTTGCGGCATCAATGTCGTTGCAAACGACATAAGAAACAATGGCAAGTGACCTCAAGAACCAGGACATGTTCATTGTGGTGGCCAAAACTCATCTGGCCACGGTTACAATGGATCTCTATAGCTTTATTAAAGCTAGGAGAGCCTGTAGAGACATGTTCATGGTGGTGTCCAAAACTCATCTGGCCACGGTTACAAGGATCTCTATAGCTTTATTAAAGCTAGGAGAGCCTGTAGAGAGTTCGTGTTCGCCTCGGCCGCGGTGAGACACGAACCGAGGAAACTGATATCCGCCTGTATCTGGGGTAAAGACCTCTTTCCCAATGATGCGGTTAAAGAGGTAGTAGAGAAGGCCGCCACAGAGAATAGGAACCTTCTCAACAAGTGGGGATTAGATCTTAAGAGGAAGTCTTCTCAGGATGAGGGTCCCCAACCCAAGAGGAAGACAAAAAGGCCTAGGCCATCTTCTCGGCTGGCTATACCTTACCGACAGCATCAAAAGCAACAACTTCCTGTGACCACGGTGCCTCAGATGATGGCACAACCTCCAACCACGTACCAACTGGTACCTCAACAAGTGGCGACTCATTCACCAGTTTTTAACCCAGCCTTCGAAAGGCAGACTTCTTCCTTTCGTTCGAGGGCTAGAGGAACAGCCAGAGGTTCTTCTAGACGCACTTCAGGAGGAAGGGGATTCAGGGGAGATCGCGTCAAGGAGGCAAGGCCTCAGGTCCACAACAGCAGAAGTGAGATGCTTCCTGTGGGAGGGAGGCTACAGCTATTTAAGGATCGCTGGACCTTCGATTCCTGGGCCCACAGCCTAATAAAGAATGGACTAGGTTGGAGTTGGAGCAGCCCTCCACCTCAATTTCCTCAGTTTTCCCACACTCAACCCCCGTTTTGGAAGAACAAGTCCGAGAGCTCTTAGACAAAAGAGTGATTCGGAAAGTTATGTCCATCAAATTTCAAGGAAGGCTGTTTTGTGTTCCAAAGAAGAACTCAGATAAACTCAGAGTCATTCTTGAATTGTCGCCACTCAATAAGTTCATAATGAACTATAAGTTCAGAATGCTCACACTTCAACACATAAGGACCCTACTGCCCAAGAGGGCATATACTGTCTCTATAGACTTGTCTGATGCTTATTGGCATGTTCCAATTAATCGCCACCTCTCCTCCTACCTAGGCTTTAAGTTACATAGAAAAGTTTACGCCTTCAGAGCCATGCCTTCCGGGCTAAACATAGCCCCAAGGATTTTCACGAAGCTCGCAAATGCAGCCGTCCGTCAATTACGCCTAAAGGGGGTCCCAGTAGTAGCCTACTTGGACGAGTGGCTGGTGTGGGCAGCATCCAGGACAGAATGCATGCAAGCTTCTAAGAGAGTGATCCACTTCCTGGAACATTTGGGATTCAAGATCAATATCAAAAAGTCTCGACTTTCTCCAGCTCAAAAATTTCAGTGGTTAGGAATCCATTGGAATTGGGAGTCACTTCGACTTTCCATTCCTGGGAAGAAGAGGAAAGAAATAGCAGGAACTGTCAAGAGACTGCTGAAATCCAAACGGATATCAAGACGTGAACAGGAGAGAGTGCTGGGCGTCTACAGTTTGCTTCATTAACAGATCCAGTGCTAAGAGCACAGCTAAAGGATGCAACAGGAGTCTGGAGGAAATACGCATCAAACGCACGAAGAGATCTAATAAGACCTCTAACGACTCGACTGCGTTCGCTTCTCAAACCGTGGTCCAATGCTAGGCAACTGAAAAAATCAATACTTCTTCAACCTCCTCCCCCGTCAGTAACTCTCATCAGAAGAGAGTCCAAGGAGCTTGGTCTAATCTTTTTAAGTCATTTCACATCAACTTTCTAGAAGCCATGGCAGTGCTTCTGTCTTTAAAGAAGGTATCTCCTTGCCACTCGACCCAAATAAGACTGGTTCTAGACAGCGAGGTGATAGTGAGAAGCCTGAATCGACATGAGTCGAGGTCACCTCAAATCAACCAAGTAATGTTGGCCATTTTTCGTTTGGCAGAAAGGAAAAAATGGCACCTGTCAGCAGTTCACATTCAAGGGTTCCGCAATGTGACAGCGGACGCTCTATCCAGGTTTACACCAATAGAGTCAGAATGGTCCCTTAACGCAGGATCGTTCTCCTTCATCTTGAGTCAAGTCCCGTAGCTGCAGATAGACCTCTTTGTGACGAAAGACAACAAGAAAATGGATCGT
>NC_090758.1:42871029-42873529 GCF_036898095.1 Palaemon carinicauda
GATAGAAAAATCTTTCAAAAATCTTCTTCTGGATTATAAATTGTCCCTAATTGGGCTAAAATAATCGCAAATTGTATTTATTAAGCTGTAAAAATATCAGATGATTATAGATTTTCTTAAGTTGGCCAGGGCACCAACCGCTCGTTAAAATAAACCGCTAGAGAGTTATGGGGTCCTTTGACTGGCCAGACAGTACTACATTGGATCTTTCTCTCTGATTACGATACTTTCCCTTTGCCTACACAGACACCGAATAGTCTGGCCTATTCTGCATAGATTCTCCTCTGTCCTCATACACCTGACAACACTGAGATTACCAAACAATTCCTCTTCACCAAAGGGGTTAACTACTGCACTGTAATTGTTCAGTGGCTTCTTTCCTCTTGGTAAGGGTTAGAAGAGACTCTTCAGCTGTGGTAACCAGTTCTTCTAAGAGAAGGACATTCCAAAATCAAGCCATTGCTCTCTATTTTTGGGTAGTGCCATAGCCTCTGTTGCATGGTCATACACTGTCTTGGGTTAGAGTTCTCTTGCTTGAGGGTACACTTGGGCACACTGTTCTTATTGTTACTATTGTTAAAAGATTTTATTTTTCCTTATTTCCTTTCCTTAATGGGCTATTTCCCTGTTGGGGCCCCCTGGGCTTATAGCATCCTGCCTTTCCATCTAGGGTTGTAGCTTAGCATTTAATAATGATAGTGATAATCATGACTGAACTTATACCTACAGTATATCATCATCATCTACCGTAGCTAATCCTAGGCAGGACAAAGGCCTCAGATATGTTGATAGATAGATAGATATATATTTCATTGACCACAACCATACGATAATTTATATAAGAACACTTGTAGTCAACGTTATAATATATGATTGCAAAAAAAAAAAAAGTAAGAAAAATAATCATATGGAATCTCAAACTTTATCTACAGCATGAGAGAGAGAGAGAGAGAGAGAGAGAGAGAGAGAGAGAGAGAGAGAGAGAGGAGAGAGAGAGAGAGAGAGAGAGAGTATGTGAATAGCCCTGAGGTAGAATAAAGAAAATAATCTTTAATAAAAAACCCCAACCGATGCCACATCAAGAGAGCCCACTAGATGCAACTTAGCCTCTGCTCAGTTACTCAGCCAACAGACGAACCTGCGTCAGTCAGTGTTGCGTTGGCAGTGAAGGCGCCAAGTTGTCGACCTCATGAGCTCTTGAACTCTGCGCCTCTGTGACGTTGGATTTCAAGAATTAAAGTGAAATATTTGTTGAAAGATTGTTTTTGCTGTTTATACTTTTGCGATTAATATTGAAACGTTTGATGGAACTCATTTGAATTTGATTATTATGAAATACTTGGAAAAAAGGCAATAATCTCCCATTTAATCAAAATGAAATATATTTGGCAATGATTTGAAAAAGGAAATATTAATTGGATATTATTATAATTCTTATTATCTACATATCAAGTTAATAACTATTTCTGAGTTTCATATGGATTTTCTATCTTAATACAGCATTTGAAATTTATCTAATAACAAATAAAAAAAAAAAAAAGAATTATTTGTTCAAATGAAGGCATTTTTGTAAAATTTATCAAACTATAGAAGAATTTACAAAATATATGATGGATTTTAACTACAGAGAAGTAAGTATTGTGGAATATTGATGATTTTATTAAAATTAACATTTACATGGAAATGTTTATATGAGATTGGATAAAAAGAAAGTTGGAAATAATTGATGCAGTTGATTCTTTGGGAAAGTAGCACATGCATTTATAAAACACACACAGACTCATATATATATATATATATATATATATATTATATATATATAGTATATATATATATATATAATATATATATTATATATATATATATATATATATATATATATATATATATGTGTGTGTGTGTGTGTGTGTGTGTGTGTGTGTTAAATTTTCCTAGCCATATTTTCACTAGTTTTTACCACACGAAGTTTTTGATAGAAATAAATTGATAATCTATTTCCATTATTCGACATAACTGAGTTCGTAAAAGCAGACTGATTACTATTCACATCAAGAGAAGAGATTTTATGAGACCGAATTTATCTTTGTGTAATTGATAAATGTTTATTTTTTTTACTATTGCAGATGAATTAAAAAAAAAAATTATCCTTCCACGATTTTGACAAATTCCAATAAAAAAATATATTTCACTGAAATATAACTTGATATCCAACTACTAAGGATTAGAATACCTAAAAGAGAGGAAAATATCTGGGAACTCGATATTGTTTATCTAAAAAGAAAAAAAAAATTCTGTCAAATATTATTTAATATCATGAAATTACTAAGGATTATAACACCTAGAAGAGAGTAAAACATTTTTCAGAAAACGTTTATAATTAGAGAACTTCAAAAACGTTTATGACTCTTAGCGTCCTTCGTGTTAGAACCAAGTGAACAATGAAACTCGGGAACGTTGCTCCAGGTAAACAAACCAACGTTTTTTTCATTGACCGTCTTGA
>NC_090758.1:42893529-42896029 GCF_036898095.1 Palaemon carinicauda
AAAAAAACATAAAGGGTTAAACATAGAAATGAAATAATATGTCCATTTCAACATTAAGTAAACAATAATCTGACATAGAATGTAAATAGAAGCATACACTTATCATATAATTTAGTTTATACAGCGATTTACTGTCGACACTTAGGACCCTCTAGCCATGGAAATATGATAGTGTATCCCTCCAGGTTTTGGGTAATGGAGAACATTTGCGTCTCGTAAAATCGAATGCCTTACTTCCATGGATGACATGTGAAACGTGTTTGGAAGAGAAAGTTCTTGAAATCACCTTCACAGATGAGTTTACTTTTCTCTACTCTTCTTCTTTTTCTCTAAAATAAAATTTGGTTGTTTGAAACTGTTTGCTTCAAAGGCTTCGAATGTATTTCCCCTACTCTTCTTCCCCGGTCAAAATTTTATTTTATTTTTATTTTCCTTATTGCTTTTCAAAATATCTTATTTCATGAAAATATATTTTTCTATATTTTTTTTCCATATTCTTATTCAAAACTACATTAGTTTATCTAAGTAATTCATATATAGTTATGAATTTCTTCTTTATCGGTTGATAATCACAAATAATTAATTGATTTTTCAGACTATAGACATTTGAGTTCAGTAAGTTCAAGATGGAAATATTTCTAAGCCAACTGAAGTAAACTAACTCACAAAGTTATTATCTAATAACGTGTTCAACAGATTAACTACTACTACTACTACTACTACTACTACTACTACTACTACTACTACTACTACTACTATGCAATTCTGGGTAATAATAATAATAATAATAATAATAATATTAATAATATGGATATTACTATTACTGTAAAAAAATGATAATGATAATAAAGTGATATTATTATTATTATTATTATTATTATTATTATTATTATTATTATTATTATTGTTATTATCATTATTATTATTATTATTATCATTATTATTATTATTATTATTATAATTCTCATTTATTATTATTATTATTATTATTATTATTATTATTATTATTATTATTATTATTATTATTATTATTATCATCGTCATTATTATTATTATTATTATTATTATTATTATTATTATTATTATTATTATTATTATTATTATAATCTAAGATGTAACCCAATTGGGAAAACCATAATTCTACCATTTTAGAAAAAAAAATATTAATTGAATTCCAAATACACAAACAATGAAAACCAAATTAATAAAGAAAGTTATAAATAAAAAAATTGGTATAAAAAAAACATAAGAAATAAACTTCTGATCATTTCCCAACTTCTCAACTTCCTCTATCAAGAAACTTCTCTTCTCTTGAAAGTCGACGGAAGAGGAGCATCTCGATTGTGGTCGACTCCCAAAAGAGAAGAAGAAGAAGAAGAAGAAGAAGAAGAAGAAGAAGAGAGATTTTAGCCTTTGGGCTTCTATAGTAAATGGTCAGACGTCTGGTGGACAAGTGAGTCTTTTGTTTACTTATGTGGAGTCATAATATCCACTCCAGGATGGATGGCACTCTTCTTAAGGCTTCCTCCCTCTCACTCATTCCAGTTGGGACTTTCCAAAAAGAGGAGTTTGGATGGGTTTTCCACAGTTTAGGATTTTGGAATTTATTTAAGATTCTGTTTCTTTTATGATGATTTCTTTATTGAAGTGTAATGTGGAATATTTCATTTATATTCTTTGAAAAGTTTATATTTTCTAATTTGGGAGTTGAGAATTTTTGGTGAATATTACTGGTTTGGAATATTAATGTTTGCATGTCTTATGTTGAGCTCATTGTTTTGAGAATTTCCAAAAGATATTTCTCTGATATATATATTTTTTTTTCATTAGTGAAGTCTTTTCATTTCGCTAGAAAAGTTCTGTAATATCTTTTCAATTCTTGGGTTTATAATTTTATAATCTTTATTACTGATTTGAAGTTTTAAAGTTTTTATGTGTCATTAAGAGGTCAGGTTTTGTGATTTATTTATTAGTTTTATCTTTATTGATGAATTATTGTTCTTATGTATTTTGTTGTGTACTGGTTTTTGTAATTTATGTAGGATCTCATTTCCTCTGTAAAACCAAAATTATCAGTAATAAATTTACTCCAAATTAAATACGCAATAAATTAAATATGCAATAAATTTTTTATTATAGACAGAAAAAGATAGTAATATATACAAATATACATCATATATTTTTGTCTATCCATCCTGTATTAAATTTCAAATAGTTAAGAACTTCAAACGAAACCTAATAATGCAAAATCTGTCTCAACGTGATAACCAATTTCCCCATCCCTCCACAGTAGGAAAATCCCTGGCACTTTTCCCATTGTTTCAAAGTAACCAAATATCAATTTTGCCTCCAATGGGAAATACTTTATATAGAGAGAGGTGCCTCTGGACATGGGTAATGAAATTTTGGAAAACTCGTTTTGTGAATACAAAATGGAGTTTTTACCGGACCCCCCAAAAAATCGAAATCGAAATAAAAAGGTGAATTTAATCAAATTTCG
>NC_090758.1:42911029-42921029 GCF_036898095.1 Palaemon carinicauda
AACTTGCGCAAAATAACAGATAACTTTGGAGCTAAGAAATCTGCTGTCTTAATAAAAGACGAAAGAAAAATACCATTTGGGTCTACACCTCCATAAGCATGAAGGTCCATCAACAGAGCTTTAATATCACGAGATAGAAAAGCTAAACTAGTTAGTTTAGCCTCAGGAAAACAGGAATGAGGAAGTTCAAGTTTTTCATTACTCTGTTTACTGTCAAAAACATCAGCCAAAAGGGTTCCCTTTTCCTTTGGACAGCGAGTAAAGGAGGTTTAAGCAAAGGAGGAACTGTTGCATTTAAGTTCCTGAGTTATACCAGAAAGGGTTTCTTTTATGGTTAAATTGTATTCCTTTTCAGTTGAGGCCTAAACTCTCTGAGCAAAAGCTCGAATCTGAGTATAGTTGTTCCTGGTCAAATCTGATCTGTTACCCCTCCAAAGAAGATAGGCCTCCTGCTTCTCCAAATAAGCACGTCTACAGTCATCATTGAACCATTATTTTGACTAGATTCTCATTCAAAGGGACAACAGGATCTACACTACTATATAATTGTGACCAATTCAAGCACAAAAGATCATACAAAATCCCATTCAAGTCTACTTGGGATTTTATATAAATTTTACAAGAGTATGATATATCAGGGACAGGCTGCTCAGTCTTCACTACTAATGAAATTAAGACATGATCAGATGTCCCGACTGGAGAACCAACCTTACTAGTTATAACGCCAGGGGAGTCAGTGTATACGAAGTCCAAGAAATTACCAGACCTGTGGGTAGCTTCATTTATGATTTGCTCACAGCCTGATTCAGAGACAAAGTCTAAAGCTCTTAAGCCATAACGATCGGTAGGAGAGATAGAACTCAACCACTCCCTATGGTAAGCATTAAAATCACCAACAAAGACAAAAGAAGCCTTTCTATCATCTTCTTGTATCTTAGCCATAATGGTAAGAAGACAATCGAAGATAGAATCATCCATGTCTGGATTCCAGTAGATCGAACACAAATAAAAGTTGTTATGCCTGCCACAAACTTTTATTACCTGAATCTCATGACATCCACATTGATAGCAGGACTTATGAGAAGCAGAGTACTCGGTCCTAATATACACCACCATTCCCCTGGCCCTAGGGATGGCATCACGTTTCAACATATTGGCTTCTTAAAACCAGTTATAAGGAGCTCAGATGAGTGCCTCATATTAGAAACCAGAGTTTTAGAGCACAAAATAATATCATACTCGGTGGACGCAACTGTTAGGTCTTGGATATTTGTATGAAGACCACGAATATTGCAATACAGAAGACAACAATGACGATATGTTGGACGTATTGGTCCCGGATCTCGCTCAATGTCTCTAGACAGCATAAGAATTAATAGAAATAAAAAAAGAGACATCATACTTAAAAACTAGATTAACAAGAATTATAACAAAAACAATATGTACAGAATTATAAATAAAAAAATTGATGATACCCATAGACTATTGTAAAAAGTCGAAAAAACTGGTCAACATGGAGGAGCCGATACACCCTGCAAGGCTAAATACCCTCCAGGATAGCCACTTCAACTGAAGGGAGGACAGTAAGCATGGTTTTGAGGAGAAAAAGAATCAGAAAAAGGAAAAGAGAACTTCTTGATAAACCACCAGGCATCCATGGCCCTTCTATTAAGCCTGCCCAACACACCATTTCAAAAAAAAAACAAGAAGAACAATAAAATAACAATAAGATAGAATAGTGTGCCCGAGTGCACCCTCAAGCAAGAGAACTCTAACCCAAGACAGTGGAAGACCATGGTACAGATGCTATGGCACTGCCCAAGACTAGAGAATAATGGTTTAATTTTGGAGTGTCCTTCTCCTAGAAGAGCTGCTAACCATAGTTAAAGAGTCTCTTCTACCCTTTCCAAGAGGAAAGTACACTGAAGAAATTGTAGTACAGTAATTAACTCCTTAGTTGAAGTAGTGTTTAGTATCTCGTTGTTATCAGGTCTATTAGGAAAGAGAATATGTAACGAATCGGCCAGACTATACCGCGTAACTGTAGGCAAAGAAAAAATAAGCTGTAACCAGAGAGAGGGATCCAATGCATTACTGGGTGGCCAGTCAAAGGATCCAATACCCCTCTATTAGTGACTATATCGTGGAGCATCTCAAGTTTCCTCAAGGGACTTCCTCATTTGATTTCAACTCTCATTTCTGGTTATGGTTTTGGAGTCAAGAACTTGTAAGGAAAATTGTAGGTTTTGATTAATATTTCTGTTTAATTCGGTTCATGGGATTTTAGATTTTTTTAAAAATATTATTGGAAATTGTATATATATATATATATATATATATATATATATATATATATATATATATATATATATATATGTATATATATATATATATATATATATATATATATATATGTATATATATTATATAAACATATATATATATATATATATATATATATATATATATATATATATATATATATATATATATATATATATATATACAAATATATATACAGTATATATATATATATATATATATATATATATATATATATATATATATATATATACAAATATATATACAGTATATATATATATATATATATATATATATATATATATATATATATATATACAAATGTATATATACATATATATATGTATATACAAGTATATATATGTATATATATAAATATATATGTGTGTGTTTGTGTGTGTGTATGTACACATACCTTCATACCTGATTTCTTGTGATTCCTAATTAAAAAGTCAGATTGAATAAACTTTAATGTATATATCCGATTCTATTCTATTATCATCAAGAGGAAACACTAATTCAATTTTCTATTATCATCTTATTTGTTATTGGAAATTCCTTTTCCAATATTGTTTATTTCTTTTGTTTATAGATATTCTATAATTGGAGTCTTGTTCTTGTACAAAGGCCAAACTATATTTATTTAGATGTTCGTATATTCTCTGTTGTTCTGCAAAAAAGTAATATTGTTTTTACCTTACGAAACGAGTAGGAACATTATTGAAAGAAAAGAGGGATGAAGATAATATTCTTTATGATATTTAAAATCACTGAGGCTTACAGAATCCTTAAATATTTGTTTAAACTCTCTCTCACACACACACACACACACACACACACATATATATATATATATATATATATATATATATATATATATATATATATATATATATATATATATATATATATTTTATATATATATAAATATATATATATATATATATATATATATATATATATATATATATATATATATATATAAACCATGTCTCTACCAAAAAAGTACCAAAAACATATAAGTTAACAGCCCCTCTAAACACGTAAGACCATAGGATCCTTCCTACCATAATATCCTAGGCCCAATCCTTCTCCCCTGGTCATCAGGAGCAGGTCTGTTCAAGCGAGCAATCCTGATGTCAGGATCTGCACTCAGTCCCTGGGCTTCAGTCCGGGACCCATCTGGACACGCCTTCGATGTAGCCACCCAGCTGGACTGCCCTGTTCCAAACGACCTCTTTCGCCACTATGAAAATCTTCTCCAGTGTCTGAGGAAGAGGCCTCTGCACGACATATTGCAGGTGATTGATTATGTTGTTCGAGATGTATTGAGAATGTGTCTTTGATTACCAGTTTACGTGGCCAGACAAAATTTCAATTGCTTTATCGAAAAGAAAAGGAACGATTATTACTCTTTAGACTATACTTTTGTAGCGTATACTATTTCCAATCATATTTTATGCTAGAATTATATGATTTTTTTTAAGAATTTGGTTATCAATATACTGTCTATTCTAATGAAAATAACAATTGTACTTAGTAAATATTGTGGGTTTCTGTGATTATTCTGCCCCTGGCAATATGCCACCACAGATACTGTTCACACAAAGCAAGTAAGCTACATGGAATGTGAATAGCTAGAAACAATAATGAATTGGAATTTCTCTTTTCTTTTTTCTATTTCTACCCAATGAAAACATTAAATACAGAAGGAAATATATATAATACTAATTTCACTAATTGTTAAGTGTTTTTTTTTTGGGGGGGGGGTAATATTTAAATAGTTATATTGTATTTAGCTCCTTTTTCATGTTTTCCTAAAACGTGAAAAAAAAACAAGAGATTAATGATACATTTAATTAAACAATATGGCAATTTGTTTCAAAATATAAAGAATAATTGATTATTTTTTCTCCTTATGTACCAAGTACTGAATTTGAATAACTTATTGGTAATTAAAGTTTTTTGTAATTAGATATTTATTTCAGAGGATACGTTAAAAAATTCATAGTTATAGTTATAACTAATTTTTAACCGAAAGTCTATCTAAATAAGTAAAGGTGTGTTTTAGAAAAACGAAATGTCATTAGAAATTTGAGTTTACATTTAACATAACAATATTGTAATACTTATTATAACATAGGATGATTTCTTTTTATTATAGTGCTTTTACTTCAATCGCAAAAGACAAATAATAAGTTAACTTTAATATTTCTGTCTAAATATTAATTATGATTTAGGAAAAATATAACTTTTATAAAACAAAATAACATTAACCTAATGTTCTTAAAGGTTCAACTAAAGACATCCAAGTTTCAAGTGGCTGTTGGCCCCAGCATTGATGGTGTCACTATCAAACCAGACTGGGAAGATCATATGAGAAAAATGGGTAAGTTTTACTTCTAAATTTCCGTAGATGGATTTGATATGTTTGTCAACTCAAACGCAAAAACAACCTATTTATTTTAAATGCTATTTAGGGTCTTAACTCATAATGCATGAGATGGAAAATACAGCTGAAACCCGTAAATGTATAACATTACATATATAAAACTCTATACACAGGTGTGTATATATATATATATATATATATATATATATATATATATATATATATATATATATATATATACATATATATATATATATATATATATATATATATATATATATATATATATATATATATATATATATATATATATATATATATATATATATATATATAGATGCGCCTCCCTTTGTGGGAGCTGTACTAGGGCCACCTATAATAGCTACGTATGCTGTGAGCAATCAAACATAAATCTCCCACCATCACTAATCCGTAGTTGGCAAGCGTGGTGAAGAAAACTACCCAAACCACAGTCATGAATAAGGACATGGATGTGGCCAATGTCCTGCAGAGTTCTAGACACAGCTGCTTTTGTTGTTGTTGTTGTTTTGGTTGTTGTTGTTTTATATACACAGATATATACAGTTACGAACTGAAATCCTTGCATAATGAATACTCATGTTCAAACAATAAAATTCCTAATTTCTAAACTATAATATAAAAGTTAACTTGCACCCAAGCACTTAATCGTATATCCTAAATATCTCCATTTGTCTATACCAAGTAATATTCTTAATCACTCAACTATAAAAAGAAAAATAAGAAAAATCTTAATTTTTCTCTTGACTTCAAAGGCAAAGAAAGTCGAACTCCAGCTGACCTCCTACTAGGAATGACAGCTGCCAACCTCCTTGACATCCTGAGTCAGCACGAAGTCCAGGAAGGATTCGATGCTGACTATAGAGAGGATCTGCTGAGATCCTTCGTCGTCAATAACTATCGATATCATCTGCAGGTGAGTATTATTATTATTATTATTATTATTATTATTATTATTATTATTATTATTATTATTATTATTATTATTATTATTATTATTATTATCATCACCTGGACTACACACATATAAACTATACAATCTAATAATAAAAGTATACTTCACATGGAGTATTTTCATCTCGTCACAGGAAATAATGTTAGCTATCACAGCCGAGTACACTGATTGGTCGAGATCCCTCCATCAACCAATCAGCATCAGGGACTCAACCGGTCAAGGCCTTCACGATGCGAATATCGTCTCGCCGATGGCAGATCTTGCCAAGCAGCTCTACACGACTTCCTGATCATCTTATCACTACGTCTTGGAGGAAGAAGTTTCAGATGTACGTCGATATGGATAGATTGGATTTATATATGAAATAAAAAATATGGTATATATTATTAATGAAAATCTTTAATAATCTACAGAAAGTTTTTGAATATCATCCATAGATTAGAGATATATGTATCCAAATCATGGAAATAATATTCATGAAAATATAAAATAATAAATACCAATAAAAGAATCATGATATAAATAAAATCAGATATTCCTCCTCCATTCAAATTATTATTTTTCAATTTAGTTATTACTACAATAAAGCTTTAAATTTGAACTAATTATCTTTCCCAAAGTCTGGAAACGAGAGTCTTCTCCTGAACGAGCTGGCGTACGTCTTTGGTGGTCCTCTGGCCGCTCTTGGACCTTTGGCCTCAAGTTATAACTTCACTAAGATGGATGTCACACTCAGCAAATCCTTCATATCAATGTGGAGTAATTTCATAAAATTTGGGTGAGTACAAGGTGGTTTTAGAATGGGTAGGGGATGTATGAATCAGATTTTTACAGTTAGGCTGATATGCAAGAAATATTTAGCAAAAGGTGAGGAGGTGTATGGATCTGGAGAAAGCGTATGAAAGAGTTGATAGGGAAGCGATGTGAAATGTGATGAGGTTATATAGAATTGGTGGAAGGTGTTTGCAAGCAGTGAAAAGTTTCTACAATAGTAATAAAGCGTGTGTTAGGATAGGGAGTGAAGTGAGCGATTGGTTTCCGGTGAGAGTGGGGCTGAGAAAGGGATGTGTGATGTTGCCATGCTTGTTTAACTTGTATGTTGATGGAGTGATGAGAGAGGTGAATTCTCGAGTACTTAGACGAGGATTGAAACTGATAGACATGAATGATCATTAATGGGAGGTAAATCAGTTGTTGTTTCCGGGTGATACTGTACTGGTTGCAGACTCAGAAGAGAAGCTTGGCCGATTAGTGACAGGATTTGGAAGGATATGTGAGAGAAGGAAGTTGAGAGTTAATGTGGGTGAGAGTAAGGTTATGAGATGTACGAGAAGGAAAGGTGTTGCGAGGTTGAATGTCATATCGAATGGAGAGTTACTTGAGGAGGTGGATCAGTTCAAGTACTTGGGGTCTGTTGTTGCAGCAAATGGTTGAGTGGAAGCAGATGTACGTCAGAGAGTGAATGAAGGATGCAAAGTCCTGGGGCCAGTGAAGGGAGTGATAAAGAATAGAGGGTTAGGCATGAATGTAAAGAGAGTTTTCTATAGGAAAGTGATTGTACCAACTGTGATGTATGTATCGGAGTTGTGGGGAATGAAAGTGACGGGTAGACAGAAATTGAATGTGTTTGCGATGAAGTGTCTGAGAAGTATGAATGGTGTATCTCGAGTAGAAAGGGTTAGGAACGAAGTGGTGAGTGTGAGAACAGGTGTAAGAAATGATTTAACAGCTACAGTGGATAAGAATGTTTTGAGGTGGTTTGGCCATGTTGAGAGAATGGAAAATGGCTGTCTGCTAAAGAAGGTGATGAATGCAAGAATTGATGGGAGAAGTACAAGAGGAAGGTCAAGATTTGGGTGGATGGATGGAGTAAAGAAAGCTCTGGGTGATAGGAGGATAGATGTGAGAGGCAAGAGAGCGTGCTAATTATAATAATGAATGATGAGCTATTGTGACGCAGTTCCTGTAGGCCCTGCTGCTTCCTCTGGTAGCCTTGGATGACTGCGGAGGTAGCAGCAGTAGGGGATCCAGCTTTATGAAGCTTCATCCGTGCTGGATAACGGGGGACAGTGGGCTTTGGCACCCTAGCAGTACCAGCCGAACTTGGTTGACTTCTTCGTCAGGCTGGGAGGAGCATAGAGAGGAAAGGTCCCTTTTTTCATTCATTTGATGTCGGCTACCACCCAAAATTAGTGGAAGTACCTTGGTATATAGATATGGATATATATATATATATATATATATATATATATATATATATATATATATATATATATATATATATATATATATATATATATATATATATATATATATATAAAATACTGTATATTTTATATCATTGATACCATAAATCAATCAATTATACTTATGGTATCAATTCAAAACTCTATGTTCGTATTACAGACATCCAAAAGACACAGTCTCTAAAGCTAAGATGTCCGAGAGTGGAAACGACATAACTTCTCAAGAGCAGATATGGCCCAAATATGATCCAGTCTATCAGAGATACTTTCGAATAGGTGAGGTTCCTATTTTTGTGGGGCTGTATTCACTCATAGATATAATGATCCCTTTTTTCTCTATATATGAAATTTTATGTTCTAGATGTTAACATTCTTTCTCTCTCTCTCTCTCTCTCTCTCTCTCTCTCTCTCTCTCTCTCTCTCTCTCTCTCTCTCTCTCCTCTCTCTCTCTCTCTCTCTCTTCAATAACCCAACTCCTATGAATATCATTAACCTAAACTAGTAAAACATAACTTCTTCAATGTACTTCACAAAACTATAGAACCTTAGTAAAATACTAATATTTATCTGGTGATTAATTTAATAAACTAAATGATAGTACATCTAAAATTATATGATATAATTCTAATCATCAATATAGATAAGATATGTAGCTTTTCCAGAAATTTGCTTTATGTAAATTTAAGTGTTTGGATTCTATTTGTAATAGCTTATGAAGCTGTAACATCCAAAACGTATTCATTGATAAATTAATAAAAATATTTATGCATAACATCAAGAGTCAAAACCATATATCTTATATTTAAGGAATATATCTTCTATAGATATTGTATCCTCGTTTTCACATAATTACTCTTAGTTATCTATATGGCTATTCATTCCAGGAAAACAGAACTCTGTACGTGACCATTACCATGCTGGAAAAGTAGCCTTGTGGTCCTGGCTACTACCTGGTCTCGAACGAGTGGGTATTCGGTACGGCCCAGGTAAAAACTTTCACAGATTACGAACTGATCTCCAGTCTGGCTTATACCCTGAATCAAACCGGTCAGTGTAACTTTACTGAAGGCTTTCTATCTAGCCCAATCACTCCAACCTTCACTGGCCCAACAAATACACCCCATAACCTGACAATTGTAGCTACGGCTAACAAAAACCAAGTTAGTGAATCAGGTAATTTGGATATGCTAAGTGAAATGGGAAAGGATTTCCCCTACACAACTGCACTGAGTGTGACAGTGGCCATTGCCTGCTCTTTGCTAATCCTAAATATCTTGGTTCTTACTACCGTTTATTATCGACATAAGGCCAACCGCCGGAGCCTCACCAAAGGCTCGCAGGATGCGAATAGCGAGAGTGGGAATGACATCCAGTTGCACTCGTCTGGAGACAATTGTAAGACAATATATGCCCCAGGGCATTATGGAACCTTGAGGCCTTCTATCACAATGCGTAGAAACCTGGCCACATCCTTTGAAGAGAAATCCCAGCACGACTGGCCGCCAGACTACATAGGCAACGTACAAACCATAGACGATATAACTGGCGTAACATCCAATAGGATATCTCCAGATACGCAAGGCATCGTTTTGAATACCCAAACGCTACATGAACCAAAAGAAAATATACTAACAGTTACAATGCTCAAGTAGCCTGTGGCTTCGTACACATCTCCGAATGATGGTTAATTTGTCTCTACATATTCACCAGTCGATGGTCAACTCGTCCCTACGCATTCAACAAAAGAGTATCAACTCGTCCAAAATTGTTCACCCAAAGCAGGCCATCCAGTTATAAGTTATTCTACGAAGGATGGACAACTGATTCCAAATTATTTGTCAAGCAGTGCTTCTATTATGAAGATTAGGGAGTAGTTATAGTCTAAAATCATTGTAATATACTAAAAAAAGGGGCTACTTCTTTAAAAACAATGTTAGATATACTCTAGATTATAGGGAAAATCAGTCTCATGATTAATTTTGATCTGGTCCATTACCTATATATTGCTCTCCAAGATTACCATCTCGTCTTCAAGGTTATACTTAT
>NC_090758.1:42926545-42929045 GCF_036898095.1 Palaemon carinicauda
ATTTCTTTATAAGTTTCAAACTAATGAACTTAAAATCAGCTTTTTATACATGAAACATGAATATTCCCTGAAAGTCTTCCACGAATGAAGATTATAAATGAATAATTCCTTTGCTAAATTGACGTCCCAAAAATTATATTAAAACTGAAAGGATTTTTAAGTCTTGTCATTCCATTATTCCTCATTCTTGGTCCTCTCCGTTTTTCAAAATTAGTTTCATATTTTTTTTCCTTTTCATTTTCATACTAAAACATTATTCTTACCTATTATTTTTCCATAATATATATCTTTTTTATGTTTTATTCTTTTTAATCCCTCAGCTAAAAATATGGCACGAATAATTTTTCATCTATATGATTACCAAGACTTTTGTTTGCATATGATCGAATTTTATATATATATATATATATATATATATATATATATATATATATATATATATATATATATATATATATATAAATATATATATATATATATATATATATATACATATATATATTTATATATAATTTATCTTTTTTGTATCAGAAGCAAAAATAATTTGATTTTTGCATACATGTAATATTTTTTTTTTTGTATTTAACTAATAATTTTCACTGGAAAAAATCACAATATTCATATTATTTACATATTAGAATTATAAAATATATAACATATTTGACTGACAAATATATAAGTAATAATAACAATGATAATAACAATAATTTTAATTACCTTTACCTAGATTCTTTTTAAGCAATAAAATAATGGGGGGGGTTGAAATTGTAAATACTTTTCTTTAGAACAGGTTGATATATGTCTCATCTCTTAAATAGTATATTAATATCTTTTTATGTTTATAGCTTCATTATTTCCAACATACAATTTATTCGCTATTTCTTTATTACCTTTTTACCCTTGGGATGCTCTCCTTGTTGAAACCCTTTGACTTATTCCATCCAGTTTTTCCAACTAGGCTTGTGGACTGAAAATGAATATGAGTAAAACTAAGATAATGTTCAATGGAAATGAAGAGAGACAACAAATAATTGTTATGGATGAATCTTTAGAGAATGATAATTAATATACGTACTTGGGATAGGCAGTAAGTGTTTCCCTGGGACATGATTCGGAAATTGAAAGAAAGATAAGCATGGAAATGATTAGCTTTTTGTAAAGAAAATGAGAATATGGAATGTAAAATACCACTTTCTTTAAAAAGTAAAGTATTTAATAAGATGGACCTACATGTATTAACTTATGTACCAGGAATTGGAGCTTTATTAAAAGCGTAGGACTTGAGCTAGTTGCAACTCAAAGAACTATGGAAAGAAAAATTATTGTAATAACACTAAGAGATAAATAAAGAGTAAAAAAAATGCAAGAGCAAACTAAAATAGAGGATATTCTATCATCATGTAAGAAATAGAAATAGACATGGGCAGGACATATAATGAGTATGACAAATAATAGATGAACATTAGGAATAACAGAATGGGTAATCTAAGATTACAAGAAAAGCATGGGAGGGAAGAGAAGACGACAGAACAACAAGGTAAGAAAATGTGCGGGTAAAGACTAAAATAGAAAGACAGTGAACAGACTGGAATGGAAGGACAGTTATAGAGAGCTACATACTGAAGGTGTAAAAAATTACCGATAACTATTCCACACTTCTCTCTCTCTCTCTCTCTCTCTCTCTCTCTCTCTCTCCTCTCTCTCTCTCTCTCTCTCTCTCTCTCTCTCTCTCTCTCTCTCTCTGTGTGTGTGTCAAGAACGTTCCCTGAGGAGCCTCGTTTAATGCCACATTAAAATCCTTTTATTCCTTGTTTGATTAATGTCAAAATGTTTAGCTGCAGGACTCGACTTATTTTTTTCTCTGTCTCTCTTAAGAGGCCAGTTCCCTTGCGCTTTCATTCTGCATAAAAACATTTATTTAGTTATAGCGTATTAATATGCTTTTGATCTCTCTCTCTCTCTCTCTCTCTCTGTCTCTCTCTCTTCTCTCTCTCTCTCTCTCTCTCTCTCTCTCCTCTCTCCTCTCCTCTCTCTCTCTCTCTCTCTTGTTTTGAGGCACTTCAAATGAGCATTCAATATTGTAACTGTTAATTAAGATGTTTATAGGAAATGCTTTAATATATATGGGTCATTATTAAAAACTTGCGTATTATTAAAAGAAAATATATAATATATAGTGTATTATTAGGCAAAATATTTTCTTCTATATACTAAAAATATTGAAATATAAGAGAGAAAATTAGGGAAAATTAGTAATATGATATGAATAATTAAAATTTCGATAAAAGAAAAGTTTATTAAGAAAAATACTTTCTTCTATTTATTAATATTACTAAAATACCATGGATAAAATTATGTTTGGTTAGTATATTAATATAAATTTATATAAAGTTAAATCAAAAATCTTTTACGAGGAATAATACATTATTCTGTTAAGCAATATTACTAAAGTATCCGAAAAAATATTAAAGTGAATCATATAATAATGATGGAAATAATT
>NC_090758.1:42931545-42946545 GCF_036898095.1 Palaemon carinicauda
ATTATAGTTTTCGTAATTGAGGTTGTACATACTTGATAAGTAAGGTTGTTGGATATTCTTTGGTAAGTGAAGTTTTATATTCTTAGTAAGATAAGTTATTGTATATTCTTGGAAAGTAAGGTTGTATATTCTTTAGAGAGTATAATCTGAGCCAATTAGGTTGTATATTTTTGTCAGTCAAAAAAAAAGAGAGAGAAAAAAAACTTTTAATCTTGTCGACTCTAAAAGAATCTGTGGCAGCAAGATGAAGATTGGGATATGGTAAAGTCCCCTTCGATAAACTTCTTCTTGTTTCCTCGAAAGAGAGACACAGACAGCGAATCAACCATTGGAAAACACACAGGAATAATTCAGTCTCGATACCTTTACAAAAGGCAGACGTAGAAGTAAAGATGCTTTCCGGACCAAAGGGATGGTTTTGCCTTTTGCTTTCGATAAACAGTTTTTTTTATTTTTTTTTTTTTGGGGGGGGGGCTTCAAGGCTGCAAATGGATGCTGCTGTTCAGAATTTTTTCTCAAAAGGAAGATTAAAGTTATAGCAAGTTACCAGAAATTGTCATATTACCTTTATGTCGATATGTATGGACATGAAAATATACATTGTTTTTTTTTTTACCTGTTGAATGATATATCACTTAGCTTAAGGTTGTTATACTAAAGGGTTGTTCCTGGTCCTCCATCAAATACCACCAACTAGCAGCTGTTGTTGAGAATATAATTAAAAGGTTTGTAACATTAATAGCCAAAGAAACAAGATATCACACACACACACACAGACACACACACACACACACACACACACATATATATATATATATATATATATATATATATATATATATATATATATATATATATATATATATATATATACATATATATATATATATATATATATATATATATATATATATATATCCATAGAAGCCATAAATATATACACATGTATATATATATATATATATATATATATATATATATATATACATATATATTTATATTTATATATATATATATATATATATATATATATATATATATATATATATATATATATATATATATATATATATATTCATTCATATAAGCCATAAATTGTAATCCTTCTAATGTCTGAATTTTTTTTCTGCCTGGGATCAGAGGACCAAGAGAGAATCCATTCAAATATAATAGCTTCTGGTCGTGCTTGAGAGTCGAACCTTGGCTCAAGAAACTGAGGATCTATTGACCTAGCAGCTCCTCTTGGGTAAATTACTAAGTCGATGAAACCCCAGTTTATTAGGCCGGGTTCGATTCCCGGGCTGATCAGAGGTTATTATCTTAAAGCTTATTTCCCCTTGGGTCTATGATCCCGTAGTAAAGAGAATGCAGATATAATTAGGAGTATAATATATGAATTATATGAATATGAAATAAACGTCTAAATGTGCAAAATTATAATATTCATATACAGTACATACCTAAATCAATGTTTGAGCTCTTCAAGTCTTACTTAATATACCCCAGGGTTTTACAACGCGAACCCTGACCCAGTGGGTCACCCAGCCGTAGCTAACTACGGCCTGATGGACCAGCTGGCTGCCTTGCACTGGGTTCAAGAGAACATCGTCCGCTTCGGGGGTGACCCTGGTCAGGTCACGGTCATGGGTCACGGCACGGGAGCCGCCTGCCTCAACTACCTTGTCATATCGCCCGCTGCTACAGGTCAGTCAGTAAGTAAACGTTGTTCTCTGTGACAAAGGGAAATTTGAACGATTTCAAGATATCCTTAGGTGATGTTACTTGTGGTTGGAGGGATGATGTGATGTTAATGGGCTTTTGTGTGATATTTCTAAGGGATGCATTTGATATCATGATTAGTACTAATGCTGATAGTATTGCTGCTGCTGATACTGTAATCTAACTAATTCTAATATTAATAGTCCTATAACTAATAATAATAATAATAATAATAATAATAATAATGATAATAATAATAATAATTTTATTACTAGCCAAGCTACAACCCTAGTTGGAGAAGCAAGATGCTATAAGCCCAAGGGCTCCAACAGGGAAAAACAGCCCAGTGAGGAAAGGAAATAAGGAAATAAATAAATGATGAGAGTAATTTAACAATATATCATTCTAAAAACACTAAGAGCGTCAAAACAGATATGTCCAATATAAACTATTAACAACGTCAAAACCAGATATGTCATATATAAACTATAAAAAGACTCATGTCAGCCTGGTCAACATAAAACATTTGCTCCAACTTTGAACTTTTGAAGTTCTACTGATTCAACTACACGATTAGGAAGATCATTCCACAACTTGGTAACTGCTGGAATAAAACTTCTAAAATACTGTGTAGTATTGAGCCTCATGATGGAGAAGGCTTGGCTATTAGAATTAACTGTCAGCCTAGTATTACGAACAGGATAGAATTGTCCAGGGAGATCTGAATGTAAAGGATGGTCAGAGTTATGAAAAAATCCTATGCAACATACATAATGAACTAATTGAACGACGGTGCCAAAGATTAACATATAGATCAGGAATAAGAAATTTAATAGACCATAAGTTTTTGTCTAACAAATTAACATTAAAATCAGCAGCTGAACACCAGACAGGAGAGCAATACTTAAAACAGGGTAGAATGAAAGAATTAAAACACTTCAGAATAGATTGATCACCGAAAATCTTGTAAGACTTTCTCAATAAGCAATTTTTTTGTACAATTGAAGGAGACACGTACTTAATGTGTTTCTCAAAAGTAAATTTGCTGTCGAGAATCACACCTAAAATGTTAAAAGTCATACAAATGTAAACAAACATTATCAATACTGAGATCCGGATGTTGAGGAGCCACTGTCCTTGACCTTCTTACAATCATACTTTGAGTTTTGTTAGGATTCAACTTCATACCCCATAAATTGCAACATGCACTAATTTTAACTAAATCTCTATTAAGGGATTCACCAACCCCAGATCTACATTCAGGGGATGGAATTGATGTAAAGAGAGTAGCGTCATCTGCATATGCAACAAGCTTCTTTTATAGGCCAAAACACATGTCATGTGTATATAGTATGAAAAGTAGTGGGCCAAGAATACTACCCTGTGGAACACCGGATATCACATTCCTATACTCACAATGGTGCCCATCAACAACAACTCTTTGAGATCTATTACTTAAAAAATCAATAATAATGCTAAGAAACGACCCACCCACTCCCAACAGTTTGAGTTTGAAAACAAGGGCCTCATGATTAACACGGTCAAAGGCAGCACTGAAATCAAGGCCAATCATACGAACTTCCCGACCACAATCAAGGGATTTCTGTACAGCATTGGATTTTGTAAGAAGGGCATCACATGCTCCAAGGCCTTTACGAAAACCAAATTGCAAACTAGGGAGTAGATTATTACCTTCAGCAAACCTATTAAGACGTTTTGCCAGAAGACGTTCAAAAACTTCAGATAATATGGGAGTTATGGAAATTAATCAGTGGGACTTGAGCTACCTCAAACACATTTACATAGAGGAGTAACATTGCCAATTCTCCAACAAGTGCTAAAAGTTCCTCTTCTTGCTAACTTGCGCAAAATAACAGATAACTTTGGAGCTAAGAAATCTGCTGTCTTTATAAAAAACTAAGGAAAAATACCATTTAGGTCTACACCTCCATAAGCATGAAAGTCCATCAACAGAGCTTTAATCTCACGAGATCGAAAAGCTAAACTAGTTAGTTTAGCCTCAGGAAAACAGGAATGAGGACGTTCAAGTTTTTCATTACTCTGTTTACTGTCAAAAACATCAGCCAAAAGGGTTGCCTTTTCCTTTGGACAGCGAGTAAAGGAGGAACTGTTGCATTTAAGTTCCTGAGATGTACCGGAAAGAGTTCCTTTTATGGTTAAATTGTATTCCTTTTCAGTTGAGGCATAAATTCTCTGAGCAAAAGCTCGAAGCTGAGTATAGTTGTCCAGGTCAAATCTGATCTGTTACCCTTCCAAAGAAGATAGGCCTCCTGCTTCTCCAAATAAGCACGTCTACAGTCATCATTAAACCAATATGTTGACTAGATTCTCATTCAAAGGGACAACAGGATCTACACTACTATATAATTGCGACCAATTCAAGCACAAAAGATCATACAAAATCCCCTTCAAGTCTACTTGGGATTTTATATAAATTTTACAAGAGTATGATATATCAGGGACAGGCTGCTCAGTCTTCACTACTAATGAAATTAAGGCATGATCAGATGTCCCTACTGGAGAACCAACCTTGCTAGTTATAACGCCAGGGGAGTCAGTGTATACGAGGTCCAAGCAATTACCAGACCTGTGAGTAGCTTCATTTATGGTTTGCTCACAGCCTGATTCAGAGGCAAAGTCTAAAGCTCTTAAGCCATGGCAATCGGTAGGAGAGATAGAACTTAACCACTCCCTATGGTGAGCATTAAAATCACTAACAAAGACAAAAGAAGTCTTTCTATCATCTTCTTGTATCTTAGCCATAATGGTAAGAAGTTAATTTAAGATAGAATCATCCACGTCTAGTATTTCGGTAGATCGAACACAAATAAAAGTTGTTATGCCTGCCACAAAATTTTATTACCTGAATCTCATGACATCCACATTGATAGCAGGACTTATGAGAAGCAGAGTACTCGGTCCTAATATACACCGCCATTCCCCTTGCCCTAGGGATGGCATCGCGTTTCAACATATTGGCTTCTTAAAACCAGTTATAAGGAGCTCAAATAAGTGCCTCATAGTAGAAACCAAAGTTTTAGAGCACAAAATAATATACTGGGTGGACGCAACTGTTAGGTCTTGGATATTTGTATGAAGACCATGAATATTGCAATACAGAAGACAACAATGACGATATGTTGGACGTATTGGTCCCGGATCTCGCTCAATGTCTCCAGACAGCATAAGAATTCATAGAAATAAAAAAGAGACATCATACTTAAAAACTAGATTAACAAGAATTATAACAAAAACAATATGTACAGAATTATAAATAAAAAATTGATGATACCCATAGACTATTTAAAAAGTCGAAAAAACTGGTCAACATGGAGGAGCTGATACACCCTGCAAAGCTAAATACCCTCCAGGATAGCCACTTCAACTGAAGGGAGGACAGTAAGGATGGTTTGGAGAAGAAAAAGAATCAGAAAAAGGAAAAGACAACTTCTTGATAAACCACCAGGCATCCATGGCCCTTCTATTAAGCCTGCCAAACACACCATTTAAAAAAAAAAAAAAAAAACAAGAAGGAAAGAAAAATAATAATAAGATAGAATAGTGTTGCCAAGTGCACCCTCAAGCAAGAAAACTCTAACCCAAGACAGTGGAAGACCATGGTACAGAGGCTATGGCACTGCCCAAGACTAGAGAACAATGGTTTAATTTTGGAGTGTCCTTCTCCTAGAAGAGCTGCTAACCATAATTAAAGAGTCTCTTCTACCCTTTCCAAGAGGAAAGTACACTGAAGAAATTGTAGTACAGTAATTTACTCCTTTGTTGAAGTAGTGTTTAGCATCTCATTGTTATCAGGTCTATTAGGAAAGACGAGAATATGTAACGAATAGGCCAGACTATACCGCGTAAGTGTAGGCAAAGAAAAAATAAGCTGTAACCAGGGACAGGAATCCAATGCTTTATTGTCTGGCCAGTCAAAGGATCCAATACCCCTCTATTGGTAGTTCCTCAACGGGCGGCTGGTGCCCGGGCCAACCTACTACCTAATAATAGTAATAAGCTGAATATTTTTACTATCATATTTAATATTATCGTTTAATAATAATAATAATAATAATAATAATAATAATAATAATAATAATAATAATAATAATAATAATATTTTTATACTTATTATTATTATTATTATTATTATTATTATTATTATTATTATTATTATTATTATTATTATTATTATTATTATTATCATTATTATTAGTGAACGTAGCATCTTCACTCTTAAAAAAGATAATCAGGAGAAACAAAATCCTCCATCTATTCCACAAATGTAAATTCCTGAAAGGAAACCTATTTCAAAATCCCATAATGGAAACGAGAGTTAAATAATACATATAACAGAATGACTATATCGTGGAGCATCTCAAGTTTCCTCAAGGGACTTCCTCATTTGATTTCAACTCTCATTTCTGGTTTTGGTTTTGGAGTCGAGAACTTGTAAGGAAAATTGTAGGTTTTGATTAATATTTCTGTTTAATTCGGTTTATGGAATTTTAGATTTTTTTCTAATATTATTGGAAATTGTATATATATATATATATATATATATATATATATATATATATATATATATATATATATATATATATATATATATATACAAATGTATATATACATATATATGTATATACAAGTATATATATGTATATATATAAACATATATATGTGTGTTTGTGTGTGTTTATGTATACATACCTTCCTACTTGATTTCTTGTGATTCTTAATTAAAAATTCAGATTAAATAAACTTCAATGTCTATATCCCATTCCAATCTACTATCATCAAGAAGAAACACCAATTCAATTTTCTATTATCTTCTTTTTAAATGTTATTGGATATTCCTTTTCCAATATTGTTCATTTTTCCTGCTTATAGAATATAGATATTCTATAATTGGGGTCTTGTTCTTGTACAAAGGCCAAATTACATTTAATTAGATGTTCGTATTTTCTCTGTTGGTCTACCAAATGTATTATTTTTTTTACATTGTGAAACGAGTTGGATCATTATTGAGAGAAAAGAGGGATGATGATATAGTTTATGATATTTATGATCACTGAGGCTTACAGAATCCTTGAATATTTGTTTAAACTCACACACACACACACACACACACACACACACACACACACACACATATATATATATATATATATATATATATATATATATATATATATATATATATATATATATATATATATATATATATATATATATAAACCATGTGTCTACCAAAAAAGTACCTAAAACATATAAGTTAACAGCCCCTCTAAAAACGTAACACCATAGAATCCTTCCTACCATAATATCCTTCGGGCAATCCTTTTCCCCTGGTCATCAGGAGCAGGTCTGTTCAAGCGAGCAATCCTGATGTCAGGATCTGCACTCAGTCCCTGGGCTTCATTCCGGGACCCATCTGGACACGCCTTCGATGTAGCCACCCAGCTGGACTGCCCTGTTCCAAACGACCTCTTTCGCCACTATGAAAATCTTCTCCAGTGTCTGAGGAAGAGGCCTCTGCATGACATATTGCAGGTGATTGATTATGTTGTTCGAGATGTATTGAGAATGAGTCTTTGTCTACCAGTTTACGTGGCCAGACAAAATTTCAATTGCTTTATTAGTTTTATATTACAAGTAAAAAAACCATAAGTCCATCGAAAAGAAAAGGAAAAATTATTACTCTCTAGACTATTCTTTTGTAGCGTATACTATTTCCAATCATATACTATGCTAAAATTATAGGAACTTTTTTAAGAATTTGGTTATTAATATACTGTCAATTCTAATAACAAGCACAATTGTACATAGGAAATATTGTGGTTTTCAGTGATTATTCTGCCCGTGGTAATATGCCACCACAGATACTGTTCACACAAAGCAAATAAGCTACATGGAATGTGAATAGCTAGAAACAATACTGAATTGGAATTTCTTTTTTCTTTTTTTTGTTTCTACCTAATGAAAACATTAAATACAGAAGGAAATATATATAATAATAATTTCATTAATTGTTAATTTTTTTTTTTTTTGGTTAATATTTAAATAACTATATTGTATTTAGCTTCTTTTTATGTTTTCCTAAAACGTGAACAAAAACAAGAGATTAATGATACATTTAATTAAACAATATGGCAATTTGTTTCAAAATATAAAGAATAATTATCTTTAATCCTTATGTACCAGGTAATGAATTTGAATAAGTTATTGGTAATTAAAGTTTTTTTGTAAATAGATATTTATTTCAGTGGATACGTTAAAAATTTTTATAGTTATAATTATAACTAAATTTTAACCGAAAGTCTATCTAAATAAGTAAAGGTGTGGTTTAGAAAAACGAAATGTCATTAGAAATTTGAGTTCACATTTAACCTAAGAATATTGTAATACTTATTTTAACATAAGATGATTTCTTTTTATTATAGTGCTTTTACTTCAATCGCGAAAGACAAATAATAAGTTAACTTTAATATTTCTGTCTAAATATTAATTATGATTTAGGAAAAATATAACTTTTATAAAAGAAAATAACATGAACCCAATTTTCTTAAAGGTTCAACTAAAGACATCCAAGATCCAAGTGGCTGTTGGCCCCAGCATTGATGGTGTCACTATCAAACCTGACTGGAAAAATCATCAGGGCAAAATGGGTGAGTTTTACTTCTTAATTTTCGTAGATGGATATGATATGTTTGTCAACTCATACGCAAAAACATTTAGGGTCTTAACACATAATGCATGAGATGGAAAATACACCTAAAACCCGTAAATGTATAACATTACATATATAAAACTCTATACACAGGTATATATATATATATATATATATATATATATATATATATATATATATATATATATATATATATATATATATATATATATATATATATATATATATGTATGTATGTATATATATATATATATATATATATATATATATATATATACATATATATATATATATATATATATATGTATATATATATATATATATATATATATATATATATATATATATATATATATATATATATATATATATATATATATATATGCGCCTCCCTTTGTGGGTGGGGATACCTCAACGTGATGATCAGCAGAGCTGTACTAGGGATACCTATAATAGCTACGTTTGCTGTGAGCAATCAGACATAAATCTCCCACCATCAATACTCTGCAGTTGGCAAGCGTGGTGATGAAAACTAGCTAAACCAGAGTCATGAATAAGGACATGGATGTGGCCAATGTCCTGCAGAGTTCTAGATACAGCTGCTTTTGTCGTTGTTGTTGTTTTGGTTGTTGCTTTTTTATATACACAGATATATACAGTTACGAACTGAAATTCTTGCATAATGAATACATACATTTAAACAGAATGAAATTCCCAATTTCTAAACTATAATATAAAAGTTAACTTGCACCCAAGTACTTAATCGTATATCCTAAATATCTCCATTTGTCTATACCAAGTAATATCCTTAATCACTCAACTATAAAAAGAAAATGAGAATAATATTACTCTTCCTCTTGACTTCAAAGGCAAGGAAGGTCGAACTCCAGTTGACCTTCTTCTAGGAATGACAGCTGCCAACCTCCTTGACATCCTGAGTCAGCAAGATGTCCAGGAAGGAGAAGGATTCGATGCTGACTATAGGGAGGATCTGCTGAGATCCTTCGTCGTCAATAACTATCGATATTATCTGCAGGTAAGTATTATTATTATTATTATTATTATTATTATTATTATTATTATTATTATTATTATTATTATAATTATCACCTGGACTACACACATAAAAACTATACAATCTTATAATAAAAGTACACTTCAAATGGAGTATTTTCATCTCGCCACAGGAAATAATGTTAGCCATCACAGCCGAGTACACTGATTGGTCAAGATCCCTCCATCAACCAATCAGCCTCATGGACTCAACCGGCCAAGGCCTTCACGATACGAATATCGTCTCGCCGATGGCAGATCTTGCCAAGCAGCTCTACATGACTTCCCGATCATCTTATCTCTACGTCTTGGAGGAAGAAGGGTCAGATGTACGTCGATATGGATAGATTGGATTTATATATGAAATAAAAAAAATATGGTATATATTATTAATGAAAATCTTTAATAATCTACAGAAAGTTTTTGAATATCATCCATAGATTAGAGATGTATGTATCCAAATCATGGAAATAATATTCATGAAAATATAAAATGATAAATACCAATAAAAGAATCATGATATGAATAAAATCCTATATTCCTCTTCCATTCAAATTATTATTTTTCAATTTAGTTATTACTACAATAAAAGCTTTAAATTTGAACTAATAATCTTTCCCAAAGTCTGGAAACGAGAATCTTCTGAACGAGCTGGCGTACGTCTTTGGTGGTCCTATGGGTGCTCTGGGACCTTTGGCCTCAAGTAATAACTTCACTAAGAGGGATGTCACACTCAGCAAATCGTTCATATCAATGTGGAGTAATTTCATAAAATTTGGGTGAGTATAAGGTGGTTTTAGAAGGGGTAGGGGATGTATGAATCAGATTTTTACAGTTAGGCTGATATGCAAGAAATATTTAGCAAAAGGTGAGGAGGTGTATGGATCTGGAGAAAGCGTATGATAGAGTTGATAGGGAAGCGATGTGAAATGTGATGAGGTTATATAGAATTGGTGGAAGGTGTTTGCAAGCAGTGAAAACTTTCTACAATAGTAGTAAAGCGTGTGTTAGGATAGGGAGTGAAGTGAGCGATTGGTTTCCGGTGAGAGTGGGGCTGAGAAAGGGATGTGTGATGTTGCCATGCTTTTTTAACTTGTATGTTGATGGAGTGATGAGAGAGGTGAATTCTCGAGTACTTAGACGAGGATTGAAACTGATAGACATGAATGATCATTAATGGGAGGTAAATCAGTTGTTGTTTCCGGATGATACTGTACTGGTTGCAGACTCGGAAGAGAAGCTTGGCCGATTAGTGACAGGATTTGGAAGGATATGTGAGAGAAGGAAGTTGAGAGTTAATGTGGGTGAGAGTAAGGTTATGAGATGTACGAGAAGGGAAGGTGTTGCGAGGTTGAATGTCATATCGAATGGAGAGTTACTTGAGGAGGTGGATCAGTTCAAGTACTTGGGGTCTGTTGTTGCAGCAAATGGTTGAGTGGAAGCAGATGTACGTCAGAGAGTGAATGAAGGATGCAAAGTGCTGGGGCCAGTGAAGGGAGTGATAAAGAATAGAGGGTTAGGCATGAATATGAAGAGAGTTTTCTATGGGAAAGTGATTGTACCAACTGTGATGTATGTATCGGAGTTGTGGGGAATGAAAGTGACGGGTAGACAGAAATTGAATGTGTTTGAGACGAAGTGTCTGAGAAGTATGAATGGTGTATCTCGAGTAGATAGGGTTAGGAACGAAGTGGTGGGTGTGAGAACGGGTGTAAGAAATGATTTAACAGCTAGAGTGGATATGAATGTTTTGAGGTGGTTTGGCCATGTTGAGAGAATGGAAAATGGCTGTCTGCTAAAGAAGGTGATGAATGCAAGAGTTGATGGGAGAAGTACAAGAGGAAGGTCAAGATTTGGGTGGATGGATGGAGTAAAGAAAGCTCTGGGTGATAGGAGGATAGATGTGAGAGGCAAGAGAGCGTGCTAATTATAATAATGAATGATGAGCGATTGTGACGCAGTTCCTGTAGGCCCTGCTGCTTCCTCTGGTCGCCTTGGATGACTGCGGAGGTAGCAGCAGTAGGGGATCCAACTTTATGAAGCTTCATCTGTGCTGGATAACGGGGGACAGTGGGCTTTGGCACCCTAGCAGTACCAGCCGAACTTGGTTGACTTCTTCGTCAGGCTGGGAGGAGCATAGAGAGGAAAGGTCCCTTTTTTCATTCATTTGATGTCGGCTACCACCCAAAATTAGTGGAAGTACCTTGGTATATAGATATGGATATATATATATATATATATATATATATATATATATATATATATATATATATATATATATATAATACTGTATATTTTATATCATTGATACCATAAATCAATCAATTATACTTATGGTATCAATTCAAAACTCTATGTTCGTATTACAGACATCCAAAAGACACAGTCTCTAAAGCTAAGATGTCCGAGAGTGGAAACGACATAACTTCTCAAGAGCAGATATGGCCCAAATATGATCCAGTCTATCAGAGATACTTTCGAATAGGTGAGGTTCCTATTTTTGTGGGGCTGTATTCACTCACAGATATAATGATCCCTTTCTTCTCTATATATGAAATTTTATGTTCTAGATGTTAACATTCTTTCTCTCTCTCTCTCTCTCTCTCTCTCTCTCTCTCTCTCTCTCTCTCTCTCTCTCTCTCTCTCTCTCTCTCTCTCTCTCTTCAATAACCCAACTCCTATGAATATCATTAACCTAAACTAGTAAAACATAACTTCTTCAATGCACTTCACAAAACTATAGAACCTTAGTAAAATACTATTATTTAACTGGCGATTAATTTAATAAACTAAATGATAGTACATCTAAAATTATATGATATAATTCTAATCATCAATATAGATAAGATATGTAGCTTTTCCAGAAATTTGCTTTATGTAAATTTAAGTGTTTGGATTCTATTTGTAATAGCTTATGAAGCTGTAACATCCAAAACGTATTCATTGATAAATTAATAAAAATATTTATGCATAACATCAAGAGTCAAAACCATATATCTTATATTTAAGGAATATATCTTCTATAGATATTGTATCCTCGTTTTCACATAATTACTTTTAGTTATCTATATGGCTATTCATTCCAGGAAAACAGAACTCTGTACGTGACCATTACCATGCTGGAAAAGTAGCCTTGTGGTCCTGGCTACTACCTGGTCTCGAACGAGTGGGTATTCGGTACGGCCCAGGTAAAAACTTTCACAGATTACGAACTGATCTCCAGTCTGGTTTATACCCTGAATCAACCGGTCAGTATAACTTTACTGAAGGCTTTCTATCTAGCCCAATCACTCCAACCTTCACTGGCCCAACAAATACCCCCCCATAACTTGACAATTGTAGCTAGGGCTAACAAAAACCAAGTTAGTGAATCAGGTAATTTGGATATGCTAAGTGAAATGGGAAAGGATTTCCCCTACACAACTGCACTGAGTGTGACAGTGGCCATTGCCTGCTCTTTGCTAATTCTAAATATCTTGGTTCTTACTACCGTTTATTATCGACATAAGGCCAACCGCCGGAGCCTCGCCAAAGGCTCGCAGGATGCGAATAGCGAGAGTGGGAATGACATCCAGTTGCACTCGTCTGGAGACAATTGTAAGACAATATATGCCCCAGGGCATTATGGAACCTTGAGGCCTTCTATCACAATGCGTAGCAACCTGGCCACATCCTTTGAAGAGAAATCCCAGCACGACTGGCCGCCAGACTACATAAGCAGCGTACAAACCATAGACGATATAACTGGCGTAACATCCAATAGGATATCTCCAGATACGCAAGGCATCGTTTTGAATACCCAAACGCTACATGAACCAAAAGAAAATATACTAACAGTTACAATGCTCAAGCAGCCTGTGGCTTCGTACACATCTCCGAATGATGGTCAATTTGTCTCTACATATTCACCAGTCGATGGTCAACTCGTCCCTACGCATTCAATAAAAGAGTATCAACTCGTCCAAAATTGTTCACCCAAAGCAGGCCATCCAGTTACAAGTTATTCTACGAAGGATGGACAACTGATTCCAAATTATTTGTCAAGCAGTGCTTCTATTATGAAGATTAGGGAGTAGTTATAGTCTAAAATCATTGTAATATACTCAAAAAAGGGGCTACTTCTTTAAAAACAATGTTAGATATTCTCTAGATTATAGGGAAAATCAGTCTCATGATTAATTTTGATCTGGTCCATTACCTATATATTGCTCTCCAAGATTACCATCTCGTCTTCAAGGTTATACTTATCAAAGGCTAATTAATAAAACTAATTATCTTGAATAATAAAACACTCACTTCATGATACTTAGGAGAACAATGGTTCTCAGAAAACTAGCCAACTCATCTAACTACATTCTTTGATCAAAGTCTCGTTTTTTAATAATTAGTTTTTTTATGGTTCTGTTATTAAACTATGTCGATCAAACACATCCATTACTATGGTGCATTTAGAACATCATCAGAGATGCAAAAATATGACGAAAAATTGTTTTAATGATTTACATTTCCTTTCTGTCAATAAACTATTAGTAGTAAAAATTACTAATAACAACATTAAGAAAGAAAATTTGGTATTTAACATATGAAAATTCCTAGAGTCCAATATTGGGTACATTAACTATTCCTAAAGTTAATAGAAAGTTGTCTACTTTTCATAATCCGGAACATTTACAAAACTACTTTTTTCCACATTTGATAGAATATTTGATATCCCCAAGTAAAGTAACTGATGCCCAATTAAGAGAAAAATACTCTTAATTAAATTTAAATATTTAAAAAACATATCAATTAAATTTGACTGGAGATTTGATTATGAGTCACAATAATTCTTAAAAGAAAATCCAAAAACCAAAATCCTCAAAAAAAAAAAAAAAAAAAAAAAAAAACGAATACCATTTTGAGATGTTCATAAATAAGCCTAATGAAACCATATAAAAATTATAGAAGAAGAAAAAATGGAAACTCTAATAGTGTCTATCTAAGAAAAAGGAAGTGAACTTTATAACTATTGCCTTTTACAATAGAATGTTTTGTTGTTGTGAAACTTTATATCTAACCTGTGGTTGTTTTTGGAGATATGTTTATCAGTGTATATATACTGTATATATATATACACACACACACACATATATATATATATATATATATATATATATATATATATATATATATATATATATATATATATATATGTGTGTGTATATATAGATATATATATATATATATATATATATATATATATATATATATATATATATATATATATATACTATATATATATATATATATATATATATATATATATATATATATATATATATATATATGTGTGTGTGTGTGTGTGCTTTTTGTAATGAATAAAAATTAATTTTTCTATCAAAGTGTTTCGTTACCTATAAATAAGAGAAGGTAAAAATTCAATTTCTTTCTAAAAACCAAATGAAAATATATATATATATATATATATATATATATATATATATATATATATATATATATATATATATATATATATA
>NC_090758.1:42951545-42961545 GCF_036898095.1 Palaemon carinicauda
AAACTGTAAATCACCAAGTCTGTTTTCTGTATCAAATGTTTCTTGTCAAAATATAAAGTCATACTGACTTTCTGCAAACTCTCTGACCAAATCAATATTTTTCGCCAAAGAGCAACAATTATATATACAAACTTTCAATGCTATGATAAATAGAAAGCAAAATAAAAAATATAAATGATAATATAAGATAAAAAAAAAATGGTTTCAATGATAAAATCAGAAGGTTTTTTTCTCAATGTCTCTTTTTGTAATATTTATTAACTATGACAGAGTTAAATAAACATTCCCTTTCGTCTAGATTTACTGTTAGTTTGAAAACTTTGCTCTCTGAACTGAAGATTTCGAATTCTTCTATCTTAATAAAATTTATATCAATGACTTCTTTAACACAACTATTAATATCATTTGAGTCAACATCTATATCCGCTCCAAGAAGAGGTCCAGTGGCAGGCGAAACTTTAGAGCATTTCTACTTTTACACATCTCTCAATTTCCCTTATATGAACTACTATATATTGAGTTATCTTCGTGCTAACGAAGATTACTCTTGTAATATAGTAATATATGTATATATATATATATATATATATATATATATATATATATATATATATATATATATATATATATATATATATTTATATATATATACACACATATATATATATATATATATATATATATATATATATATATATATATATATATATATATATATATTTATATATATACACACACATATATATATATATATATATATATGTGTGTGTGTGTGTGTGTGTATATATATATGTATATATATATATATATATATATATATATATATATATATATATATATATATATATATATATAGTGTAAATATACAAAGTATATATATATATATATATATATATATATATATATATATATATATATATATATATATATATATATATATATAGTGTATTTATACAGTGTATATATATCTATATATATATATATATATATATATATATATATATATATATATATATATATATATATATATATATATATATACATATATATATATATATATTTGGTGTTTAGCAGGGCCCAAAGAAATCAGTAAAATTGCCATGATTTATTTCGAGACTATTCAAACATTGCAATATTCATTATCAATTTCTAAATAACGTAAATATAATAAAGTTTAAATTTGAACAATAATTTTCCAAACAAATAGTAGAAGAATATTAAAACATTATTGATTATGAAACAAAAATTCGTTTAAAAACAAAAACAGTAAAACATAAGCGAGCCAGCCAGTGCTCACCAAACCATCCATAGGAGAAGTTGAAGAACGAATGAGTAATAAATGTTACCCACCTACGACTTCAGTTATGCTAAGGAAAGAGGAAATAGGGGAGGCAGTAGAGTTTAAAGGTGGAACCACCTGTTTGATGTATAATGACTCAAGGGTAGTTAGAAATTCACTATGTTTGTTCCCACCAATAATTGCAAAAGGTTTTTTTATTTAATTGGATTTTGCAAATAGCAGCATGATTTCTTATTTTAGAAAATTCGGATTTACCAAGTCTCTGACGAGTTCTATAGGTGGATCCCATATAGCTACAGTATCTCACCTGCAACAACCTACGGCAACATCCAACATAGATACCGGGACGCAAAATTTATTTTCCCAAACAGGAGTGCAGAATGGGACGGAGCTTCTTGCGCAGAAAACAGATTTAAAGGGTAACGCCTTTATTACGGCTGCGTTAAGATTTGATGAGTAGCTAGCTCATTACAGTTATGATCAGTATTTGCATTAATTGAAAACTGAAATATTTATAGACAGCTTAATAATATTGATAATAATAGTATCACATTAGAATATAAAAAAGAACCACAGGGATATTTTATCTGGTATTACATACACACACACACACACACACACACACACATATATATATATATATATATATATATATATATATATATATATATATATATATATATATATATATATATATATAATAAAAAAAAGAGGACAAAGAGTCTGGACAAAATCTTTCAGTTTATTGGTGCCGATGTTTCGGGACTCATCCCATTATCAAGGCTGAAATGGACATATAAAACATTGGTATTATTACAGTTTCATCCACTATGGGAAATCTATTATATTAATATTTTTCCCGAGTAAAGCAAGTCTTTTGTAGTATTTCTGTATAATATTATCTGTCGCAAATGCCTAGTTCTTTATATATCGACGATCAAACTCACGCTACTCATGTCTTCCTCCCAGATTTTTTTCTAAGTCTGTTGTTATTGTTGACTGTGTCTTGTTTTTGCTCAAATAAGCCCTGTAACCACTATAATCTGCAGACAAACTAGTCCACTATGAAGTCTTACACGTTAGGCCAATCACAGCGCCTATCCACTATGACATCATACATGTTTGGCCAATCACAGCGCGACAATACAACAGCGCGACAATACATTATCTTACCCAGGCATTTCATTTCGTTCTTAGACATGGAGGCCATAGCAAGCACGTCATCTCATGTTGCACAAGAAGTTGAAATTCCATTTTCTTGTCCTGTCTGTTTCCTAACTTACAATGAATTTGTTGTAACTTATTCGGGGAATATTGAAAAACTAGTGGATTTGTGCCAGACACACAATTTAATTTTACAAAATAAAAATTGTCCTGCATGTTAAGGAACCTTCGCAACGGCTTCACGTTTTCCTCAAAGCACCAGCACATCTTTATGAACCAACAGTTTAAGGTAAGCTTCATTAATTTATAGAGTATATTATAATGATGATAGTATAACGATGTATATAGCAGTACCATCACTTTGGATTTGGTTTGATGGATGTGTTAGGTAGTGGCCGTAAGGGGTGGGGGGTCGCAGGGGATAGGCTTAGGTAGGGGTACAGGGCCCTAGGTTAGGTGGTTGTATTAGGTTTGATAGTGTCCCGAAAATCACTGTGACCTTTACGGGGGGTCACAGGGGGGACGGAGGGCCCACCCCCGGTAGGCCTAAGTAGGGGTACAAGGCCCCTAGGCTAGGTTAGGTGGGTTTAATAGGTTCAGCAGTGCCCTGAAAATCAATGTGGCCTTAAAGGGGAGGGGGTCGCAGGGGGGCGGAGGCCCCCCCCCCCTGGTAGGGCTAGGTAGGGGTATAAGGGGAGGGGTGGTGGAAGGATAAGTATTCATTTATTGCAAATATCATTTGACGCCCCCCCCCCCACCCAAAACCCCGGTTCCCACCTGGTGTCCACCATAATTGTTAGGATGAAGTAGGGTCTTTCTGCATTACAAGATAATATGAAACAAAAACAATAAAAACACAGTTACAAACACTGATTTTTCTGGAATAACTTGTTGTTTCAACTTCAATTACATAGTATATCTCTAAATCGGATGGTTTCCGGTTAAAATAAACGTTAAATCCGTTGCAACTACACTATTTCTGATGCAAAAAAAAAATATTTTTATTCCAGTTTCCCCATAATGGTTGAAACTGTAATTTTACCAAAATATTATAAGTAAAACTCAGTAAAAATATATAAAATACAAAAAAAGACAGTCAAAATTAAAATTGAAATTATAAACACAGTTACAAGTAAAATCTGGAGATAAAATAAAATTAACTAGGAGAAAAGTATCTTAAAATTAAATATACAAAAATTAAAATTGTCTAAGGAGACCAACCTATCTGGAACAGACTAGAGAACTGAGTGACTGTCTGAAGGACAGCATTCAGAAAGAAAATTCTAAATTTGCCGGCTTAAGCAATGTGGAGAGGGACAGAGAGGAAAATTGGCTGTTTTTGTACATCGGCTTGTGTATAAAAGCCATATTTTCATATAGAATCTTGGCAACAAGTTTTATTATCATCTAAATACACCATCAAACAGGGAAAATTATGTTGCCAGTTTTTCTGTGTGGTCCCAGACTGATTTTCAGCATCAACAAATAATATCGTAAAAATTCCGCAAAAATATCATATTTTCAAATTATTTACAGTGTGTAACAATTTTAGATGGCCATAATTATCCAGTTTTGGAAAATATGTGATAAAGACTAATAGTGTGTGACTATTTTGTACTTATGGTATAAATGTTCACCAAAAGATTCTGCTTCTAGCAACTTAACAAGTAATTCTTATTGCAAAAGAATAACACAAATGTTAATGATCCGCTGTTTCAAGTTACAGCCACAAATTTCCACGACGTCAGTCCTCTTCAATATCCTGGCCATCTGTGATAGGATTAGTGTTCTGGCATGTGTCATCTCCTGTACAGTTGCACAGTTCAGTGCACACAAGATTATTTTGTCTGCAAGAGCATCTGCGCGAACACTTGTTGACTGAATCGATGTTAGTGGATCCGCAGTTGCATCGAATGAGTTGAAGAACTGCTTCTGGAGCTGGTGCTTCCTTTGATAGCAGTGGCATCAGTTTGTCATGTTGCATTTGCCATCCGAGCATGAGAGGATTTGGTATGACTGGATTTAAGACCAGGTCTTGTGACCAAACACTTGCTTGAATATGTGCGCGTCGGATGTGCTCGAGCCAAGCTCCATGTGTAGGTGGTAACATGTCTACTCCTTGGTCAGATCTCAGCCTTTTGAAGAGGTACCACCTGAGATTCTTTGCCTTGGGGATATGGAGTTGCTTAGGACAGAAGAGTGAGCATAAGAATTCTTCACACCCTTCGACCACACTATCTGATGGTTCGGCTCCTTCTCCAAGCCCATTCAGTGCAGCAAGTACGGTTGAACTGGCATTAAGGAAAGCTTTGAAGCATCCTTTTTTTCCTTTGCCTTGTATATGCCCAGTTGTATCGCATCCAGTCAGCGCATGCCATTTGATCAAAGCTGATGCTTTGTCGGAACCAAGCTTGTCATAGATGGGTTTCAGCTGGATGATGCGACGGCGTTCCCCGGTGCCCATGATCATTGCTGGTCGCGTACCAAGCATTGGCACCCTACGAAGAGCCAAGAGCAGAACATCAGTGTCCTGTGAGTATATGTGGACTTCAAATCCTGTTCCTGCTACTTCTACAGCGTGTAATATCATCAGAGTGTCAGCTTCTTCGTGGGTGCTTACACCTGTAGGTACATGACATTCAGAGTTTGTCATAATGCTGCTGCGTGTCACGGTTACTAGGTTCTTGGAAGTACCATGGTTGATGAGTTGTTGTGCCAGGTAAAAAGTGAGTGAATCCTTTGTCTCATTGCTTGCAAGAAATGTACCTTTGTCTTTGATACAAGTTGCATCTTCTACAATGTAGGAATGGATTCCCTTGGACTTGCCTCTGCTGCTCTCCCGTGTGCCCTCCTTGAGTGAAGATACTATGGTGTAATTATCAAAGATGATCCTCACTTGGCCATACCCTCGAGCTTTTGAGTCAATCAACTTGACATATTATGTGCTTAAATCCTTGCAGTTTTTGACGTTCTTGACAGCCATCAACTCATGCAATACAGCCATGCCATCAACTACAAGACAGAAACCCTCGTTTTCATCGTTGGTGCCCTGAGCATTGGTTCCTGGGGTTGTATTGTCATCTGGCTCCAGAAGGTTCTCCAGCTGGTGGATTACCATGCTCTTGTCAGTGGTCGGGTGGATTGCTCCATCTGGTTGCATCAGTAACCTGTTTATGTACACAAATTCGTGGGTGCCAATCACTTCCTCTAAGTTGATGTCATCCCTTGAGGATCGTGCTATCACCAGCATCCTAGCAAACAGTGATGATGTTGCTTTCAGTGTGATCACTTGGGAACTGGCTTTCAGTTTAATTTCCTTGGCAGTTGCTGACCAAGACAGCAGTTTAACCTTTGTCATCTTGGCCCACAGGTTTCCATTGCCAATCAGACGATCTTCAATGAAACTTCTGTATGCATCCATGCCAATCTGCTCTGTGGACAGAATGCTTTCTTTGATGTTGTCGGGAATGATCTCTTTCGACAGAAGCTTGAACATCCGACCTGCCGTTGCATCACTGGCGGGCCTAGTCTCAGTTCCTTTTTATCCACTAAAGATGTTGCATGGCGACAGTACCTTCTTCAGTTGTGTGATTGCCTGTTCCTGGCGACGAACTTTGGCCTGAGAGAGGCAGTGGTGCTGTTGTTGTATTGTAGCACTGTTGGACACTGCTGCCAGTTGTTCAATTTCGGAAGCAATGCGTGCCAACTCAGGACCAGTGAGACAGAACTTCAGCAAAGTCTTTGGGTTTGATGTTATTCCAGAGATTCCTCTTTGACCTTAGGTAGATTTATTTTGATGCTCCATTGCCTGGTCTACTGCAATACGAGTGAACGGGATAGTGTTGCTTGTATTCACTGTGAAGTCACCATTTACAAACTCTTGCCAAATCATTGGATCTGTGGTTTGTATCTCTTGCATTCGAGCTATGTATTCGGGTATGTTCTGCGCATAATCCAATCTATTGTACGCGAAGAAGTAGACACAGAGCTCTTCTAGTGCTGACAAGTATAGAAACCAGTTACCCTCACGTGTAGCGCGTTGGAACTGCTGCAGAACCATCACCTGTTTCATGTACATACGCGCCCACTTGTACATTGGATCTTGGTCATGAGCATCATCATAGTCACGAAGCTGCTTTTCAAGGTTCATGGACTCCAGCTTCATTGCAAATGTTTGGTGTGCCGTACGGACTTCAAAATTGGCCTTGCATGCGTCGGTCAATTCTTGTGTAGCTGAATGTAGTGAATCACACACTGTCGGGTGATCATCCAAGAATGCACTAAACCATAGGTCAAAGAGAGCTTGGAGTGTTATTTGGTGAGCTTGAAGAGCCCTATTATGGTGGTTGCCACTGATGATCTGGGCAACAGTAACACTGCTGTATATGCCTGATTCCTGCCATGCATCATCAATACCGCTCCCCTCAATCGTCCTGCCTAAGCACCTCAAGGAACACAACACTGTGTGGAACCTGCCAGGGCATAACACCCATTTGTCATTGTACTGCGGATCCAGGTATGGGAGTTTTAGAGCTCGTTTATACGGGTCCATATCCATGGTTACCACCAGTTTGTTGTCTGGGCCAGTCACAAGCTCATTCAACCTATACAAGTTCTCCAGAGATGTAACTAAAGTGGACCATTCATGAGCAGGAGCTTTGATGATTGGAAGACCAAAGGCTTGATCAATTACTGCGGGAGCATCTGTAGCTAGTGGCACGTGGGTGAGAGAGTTGTAAGCAGACCAAACAGGCACAAACTGTCTCTTGTTTAACCTGTCAGTTGTTGGTTGATCTTCACGTTCATCATTGTCTCCTGGGGATACTTCTGAGCCAAGCTCCTGGACGCCAGGTCTATTAAAGAAGCGTGCCACCATCCACTGTATGTCACTGCTTTGTGATCTCATGTAATACTCGTCATACACCCCAATCTTGTAGCTGCTATAGTGTGGGCTGGTCCTGGGCTTTGGACTGCCTTCTATGTCACATGTAGCCAAGTTGAGTGTGGTGGGTGGCACATCATGTAGTGACTCAGACGTTGGACTCTCACTGAACTGCACAGGTTTGACCACTGTTTCGCCTTGACCTGATCGCTGATATACTGCCATTGCCGTTCCATGGAAACTTCCTTTTCCGTCTGGGGTGTCCACTTTTTTGTCGACATTGTCCAGTGAAGCCCGTATCCTCTTATTGCGCAGAAGACCTGATGGTACATATACACCATACTCTTTGATATTCTTGGCAACAGCATGGGCGATGGTGTCACATATTGTTGTGACTCTATCATATGAAATCCCCACGCCACACATGTTCAGCAGAGACACCGCCTTCTGACTTCGAAAGTTGTGGTACATGTATAACGAGAGTCCTATAGCATAAGGGCTTTCAAACGTATTACGAAATCTGGAGTCAGATGAAAGTGGGATGAGTGCCACTTGTTGGTCTGTCTTGCAAGCCTGTACGATGGATTGAGACAGAACGAGACATGATTTTTGCAACAGTTCAGTACGTGTCTCTGTTGTTGCAGCTTTTGCCCCTTGCAAGATCCATCGCATTAATGTCATTAGTTCAGCTGGAACACCAGCTTCGCCACATCCAACTAAAGAACCATCAAAGGACCACGGATGTTCTTTTCTGGTCTGTAGCAATGCTTGTCTGATGACCTTTGAGCAGCGGTAGATTGCTGTTATGTCTGCTCTCAGGTCTCTCTCCTCCATTGCCTGGTCTATGGCAGACCGACCAGAATCCCTGGAATGTATCACTGCGGGATTCCTTCCTCTGGCATCAGTGATTGTGAAATTGGTAATATTTTGTTCGATTTTTGCTAAGAGGGCCTGTCGTGAGATTTGCTTGTCGGGAATTCGATGGTCGTACATCATGTCAGAGTACAATGCAGCAACATCGGTCAGTGTTATAATGTCTCCATTATCCAAACGCTCTCGTAGTTCGGCTAAAAATTCTATCTCAGCTGATATGAATGCCACTGTGTCTTCATTCGAATGGTCCTTCTTTGTACTGGGTCTTTGGGGATGTTGCAAATAGCGTTGCCAGTGCATCGTATGGCAGCTTTTGCGGTATCTGATGTCCCTGGAAAGAAAGTCTCCATCTGCAAGGATGTCGGCCATGTTTAGCTTCCACAAGTCTTTGTCACTGGCATCAACAATTTTTTTGATTGATTGTCCAATGTCTGCACTTCTACATATATGAAGCTACTCTGGTGTGGATCGTGCCCTGGCATGTTTTTTGGTGTGTTTGATTTCTTGGCAGTAGAAGCATAGTTCTCTGTTAAATGCACTCACGTGAGATCGTGTGAGCTTTCTATTGGTCGAATCAACACCTGCATTTCTGTCAGACGCAAGAGTGGCAGTTGATGACGTGGGTCGGCCCCCACCTTTCCTGTAAGACAACATACCAGGGTCGCTTGTTGTAAGTGCCTTTTCATAGCGCTTCTGGTCTCTCTCAGTGTGTCCCTTGTGTGTGACTTCACTATAGCATGTTCTGTGCCAAACAGCATGGTTGTCGTTCAGGATTTCTGCTGATAAACCGCGCATCCGTTGATTTAATTGAACGAAGTCTTGATTCCCATATTCAGCTCGGAGCTCGATAGTGTCAAGGAAGTTCTGATAACTTTCGCTTTTAGGACATGTCAGTGCTTCCAGCTCTTTTCCTTTGCTTTTAGTGTTCGTCTATTTTTCCCCTTGGCATTTTAGACATCGATTGAAGTCAATTGACGGTCTTTTTGTTGGTGGTTCTCCAGAAGTTACAGAGATGGACATCTTTGTTTATATTGTTCACAGTGATGGCGCAGAACTTTTATTCACTCCTGTAAAGAAACAAATATTTGAAGATTAATTCAACATTTCCAAAAAGGAATAACATTAAATCACAATTTATTCACTATATACCTACTCTTATAGTGCTAAAATACCCCAAAAACTACAAAAATGTCATGCAGAAACATATCTAAACCTATATGTATGTAGGCGCTATTTTCCAATCTTGATCGAACTGCTCAATTTTAGTGACTTTTGTTTCTGTAGTAGAAAGTCATGTGGGACCAAATGAAAAAAACTGGCAACATATTTTTCTATGTTCACAATACTACCTGGAACATTTTCAACACAGTTGCCAAGATTCTATATAAAAAATAACAACATTAAATTTTCCAACACAACCGGATATACTGTTTAGTTTAGGAGCTTTTCTTTAATCATTAACGACTCTAATACTAGTAGAAAGGAGTTGTTTGGCGCTTGAGTAATGATTTCAAAGTTTTTATATGTAATGTTGGTCTTGCATTTACTTGCATGTTCTCTGATGGTTGAGAATTCTTTGGCTTTGAGCGCACATCCAGTTCTATGACTCACTCCCCTATGAGCATCTATACGAACTTTCAGCAATCTTTTTGTGGAACCCACATAATTTCCGAGATTACATCTCGAACAAGTAAACATATAGACCACTGTAGAACGCATTAGATCGGGGAGAGAATCCTTAATTCTAAACATAGATCCCACTGTCAGGGGATTCTTAAAAA
>NC_090758.1:42966545-42967580 GCF_036898095.1 Palaemon carinicauda
TGCCGGCCGGCAGTTACTGCCTGCCGGCACATGCATTTGAACCAGTGTTCTGCCGCCTTATAGCTGTTAAGTAGTATACTTTAAAGCTAGTTATGGTGTGTGCCGGCCGGATAGTGCCGGCCGGCAAGTGCCGGCCGGCACATTACCTTCTATACTGTACCAGTATTCTTCAGTATAACATATACTGTAGGAAGAAAACTATAGTATAGTATTGGTACAACACTGTATGTTCTAACACTTTTGTGTTGTCTTGCACAGCACTTTGGTGTTGCCTTACAGATAAGAAAGTGAGTTCTTTCTTGTCTATTATCCGGTATTTTAAAATCATACCTTAGGTGTGAGCTACACCTGTTTCCTCTGGAAACTTATCATTGGTTACTCTAGGAGAGATTAACCATACGATTTTATTATCTGGAAGGCTGCAACAATTGGTTGTGCGGGAAACACAAGTGTGTGTCTATCCTTTCTGATTTGTTATGCTAAACTGTGCATATCCAGTGATACGTAGTTCACTTGATACTCATGGATATTTCTTCTCTTTACAGGAGAACTGCCGCACTAGTATCACTTAATGCTATATCAGTACCAATTAGTTCATATACCTGCATAATTTCCATGCAGTACTTGTATCAAATATTCTTCACATAGGTGTCATTTCTAGTATAAAGAAGAGTATATTTTTGCCTGCCGAGATGTGACATTACTCTTCTAAGATATGATGAACCCTGCAGGAATAGGCTGTAACTCCTCAATGATAGGTGATGCTGGCTCTATTGACAAGTGAGAAAGATAGAAAATAAACAAGGATTAAAAGCCATGAAATTAGAGTCATTATCATTATTATAGCTAAGCTACAACCCTGGTTGGAAAAATCGAATATAATGTTATAAGCCCAAGGGCTCCAACAGTAAAAAAATACCCCTGAGAAGAAAAAAAAATTGAGAAAAAATAAAGTACAAGAAAAGTAATGAACAATTAATATAAACATGTTTTAAAAGCAGTACGAACATTAAAACGGATCTTTCATATATAAAA
>NC_090758.1:42978080-42988080 GCF_036898095.1 Palaemon carinicauda
ATATATATATATATATATATATATATATATATACAGATAGATAGATAGATATACATATATATATATATATATATATATATATATATATATATATATATATATATATATATATATGTGTGTGTGTGTGTGTGTGCGTGCGTATATATGTACATATATATATATATATATATATATATATATATATATATATATATATATATATATATATATATATATATATATATATATATATATATATATATATATATATATATATATATATATATATATATATCTATCTATATATATATATATATATATATATATATATATATATATATATATATACATTTATTAGTGTGTTACTGTTATTAACATACATTGAGTATGTGTTGTTTGAGATGTTGAGTCTTGAAATAAAGTAAATCATCCATCCATATACCAAAGGCACTTCCCCTAATTTTGTGGGGTAGCCGACATCAACAATGAAATAAAACAAAAAAGGGGACCTCTACTCTCTACGTTCCTCCAGCCTAACCAGGGACTCAGCCGAGTTCAGCTGGTACTGCTAGGGTGCCACAGCCCAACCCCCCACATTATCCACCACAAATGAAGCTCCATAATGCTGAATCCCCTACTGCTGCTACCTCCGCGGTCATCTAGGGCACCAGAGGAAGCAGCAGGGCCTACCGGAACTGCGTTACAATCGCTTGCCATTCATTCCTATTTCTAGCACGCTCTCTTGCCTCTCTCACATCTATCCTCCTATCACCCAGAGCTTTCTTCACACCATCCATCCACCAAAACCTTGGCCTTCGTCTTGCATCGAGCATTCACCTCTCTCACCACTCCATCAACATACAAATTAACCAACCACGGCGACATCACACATCCCTGTCTCAGCCCCACTCTCACCGGAAACTAATCGCTCACTTCATTTCCTATTCTAACACATGCTTTACTACCTTTGTAGAAACTTTTCACTGCTTGCAACAACCTTCCACCAACTCCATATAACCTCATCACATTCCACATTGCTTCCCTATCAACTCTATCATATGCTTTCTCCAGATCCATAAACGCAACATACACCTCCTTACCTTTTGCTGAATATTTCTCGCATATCTGCCTAACTGTAAAAATCTGATTCATACAAGCCCTACCTCTTCTAAAACCACCCTGTACTTCCAAGATTGCATTCTCTGTTTTATCCTTAATCCTATTAATTATTACTCTACCATACACTTTTCCAACTACACTCAACAACCTAATACCTCTTGAATTACAACACTCATGCACATCTCCCTTACCCTTATATAGTGGTACAATACATGCACAAACCCAATATACTGGTACCATTGACAACACAAAACACATATTAAACAATCTCACCAACCATTCAAGTACAGTCACACCCCCTTCCTTCAACATCTCAGCATTCACACCATCCATACCAGATGCTTTTCCTACTCTCGTTTCATCTAGTGCTCTCCTCACTTCCTCTATTGTAATCTCTCTCTCATTCTCATCTGCCATCACTGGCACCTCATCACCTGCAACAGCAATTATATCTGCCTCCCTATTATCCTCAACATTCAGCAAACTTTCAAAATATTCCGCCCACCTTTTCCTTGCCTCCTCTCCTTTTAACAACCTTCCATTTCCATCTTTCACTGTCTCTTCAATTCTTGCGCCAGCCTTCCTTACTCTCTTCACTTCTTTCCAAAACTTCTTCTTATTCTCTTCATATGACTGACCCAGTCCCTGACCTCACCTCAGGTCAGCTGCCCTCTTTGCCTCACGTACCTTGCGCTTTACTCCCACATTTTTCTCTCTATATTTTTCACACTTCTCTATACTATTACTCTGCAGCCATTCTCCAAAAGCCGTCTTTTTCTCTTCCACTTTTACCATCACTCCTTCATTCCACCATTCACTGCCCTTCCTCATGCTGCCTCCAACAACCTTCTTGCCACATACATCACTTGCAATTCCAACAAAATTTTCTTTTGCTAACTTCCACTCCTCCTCTAAATTACCAGTTTCTCTTACTCTCACCTCGTCATATTCCATTTCCAACCTTTCCTGATATATGCTTTTTATCCCCGGTTTTATTAGCTCTTCAACCCTCACTAGCTCCCTTTTACATCCACCTACTCTATTCCCCCACTCTTTTGCTACAACTAATTTTCCTTCCACCAAAAAATGATCAGACATACCGTTAGCCATACCCCTAAACACGTGCACGTCTTTCAATCTTCCAGACATTCTTTTAGTTATCAACACATAATCCATTAATGCCCTTTCTAGTACTCTTCCATTTGTCACTCTTACCCATGTATACTTATTTTTATCTTTCTTTTTAAAAAAGCTAGCACTTTTTACCATCTCTTGTTCAACACACATATCTACCAGTCTCTCACCACTCTCATTTTCACCTGGTTAACTTTAAAATGGTTTATTCTCTAAAAACAACAGTGTTAACATCTCCATCACAGGAGTATAGCTGGTTTGGTCGGATGACCATTCCAGGTGAAGTATAGATAAAAACTGCCTAAAATATCTATATCACAGATATCGTATATTTAGTTATCTCAGCATTTAAACACAATATGTAAACTTTACATTAGTCTAGGAAGACACCTGCATCCGGTGGCGACACAACTCTTTCACACGGTATGCATTTGTGTTTATGCTTCATAAACATGTTACATTGCTGAGAGATGCAAAATGCATCCTGTTATGATCTTGTCTGACTAGAGCAAATCTTACGCCAGCGTCTTCTTCCACAATGACGTATTAGGTCATGTGTTTTAAACAGGTAATATCTGGCTATTACATCAGCTCGGCCAGCTATCTCAATTTTTTTTTTTTTAATTCAACAACACGCCAAAATATGTTTACTACGAGTGTGACTGGATATATGTATTATTCTTTGTTTAACTGTAGCCATAAGCAAATGAGGACGAATGTTCAAATAGGCATATTAAAAAAAGTAATAACAATAATGCATATGAAAAGATATCACCAAAGCAAAGAAAAAAATGCATGATAAATACAGATCACATATATGGTACATTGCTAGCAAATGATTATATGGTACCAAAAAAATACTGATATACATATGATCCGGTAACTTGTTAAAGAATAATTGTTACCTTTGTCAGAAACATAGATAACACAATAAGGTAATTAATAAAAATATTTGTTACCTTGGTAAAGATTCAATTTTAGTGCACAAACACGAATTCCTAGTACGGACACGTACCACGGTTTCGTACATATATATATATATATATATATATATATATATATATATATATATATATATATATATATATATATATATATATATATATATATATATATATATATATATATATATATATATATATATATATATATATATACATATATATATATATATATATATTTATATATAGGGCTGATATATTTTATCAGATGCCCAAAGATTCTGCTATTTTTATTTTCTTTTAACATTCTGGCTTATATATTTTATTAGATGCCGAGAGAAAAAAATTATTTACATTTTTTAAAAAAATGTTTTTTAAATGTATTTTTAACAATGCAAATGTTCAATATTTTCTCCAATTACATATTACAAGCGTACTAACTGCTTTTCGTACACACACTATTTCCAGAGCATTTTACTCCTTTAGCGAATGAGGTGGCCACTTCAAACGGCTTTAAACTGAATCAAATAAGGAGTTTTGTCTGGACATGGCAAAACATTCTGTTTTAGCTGCCAACTGTTCCGTAACCTACGCCTAGCAAGGATGTTCACGGCGATAAATATCATCACCGTCACACTTAATCCTGCTAGTAGTATGGGGTGAAGAAATTCCTTATAAGTCGGTGACAGGTGGTCCATCTCGGTCAATTTCATCAACCGCTTGGCTACCTGTTTGTTGTATGGGAGAGGTAGTGCTGGCATTGTAGACGTCCACGTGAAGTTCGCGAAATAGGCTCGTTCTCTGATGATAGTCCTTACCCCGGTCACCATGGAATTAGGGGAAGTCCCGATACAACCATCTGCTGCAACAAAGATGTTTGCAAAGGACGTGGATCCGTCTGGGCATGATACATTGAAGCCGTCCTTGTCGTATCGTATCCACGAGCCATTGTTCAGTCTGCAATTGAACTCATTATTGTCAAAGGGATAAAGCTTATCCAGACAATTTTCACTTTTATGGGAGAGAGCACCGTCTAGCACTATACCTAACTCGCATGAATCCATTAAATTTCTATGGAATTCAAATGAGTAAGCTGTAATTATTTTTCTATCCATTGCGTCTGAACAGTGAGTTAATTGATTTAAGTCTTTAATGACCGTATATGTTTCCTTGTCTGGGGAAATCAATGTGTCCTGTTAAACTGGATATTACTGGATTTGAGTGATTCGTCATGAAAGTCGGAAATGGTGATATCCTGTAAGATTGCCAGGCATCAGAAGAATCAAAGGGAATTGTAATCCTAATCTTGTTATTTTCAACGCTTACTGTAATTAGGCTGTAATAAAATTTTAACCTACGTTCGCAAAAAAAGGAACATAGCCTAGTTTATCCCTTCCGTTCTCCAGAACTAACTTTAAGTAATTTATAGGCAACAAATGGGGCGACAGTACACCTTTAGTTGCTAACGTGATAGCTTCTACATAATATTTGGATTTCTCAATGAAATGTGCAATTCTGTTACGTATGTAATCTATCTTTGAATCATAATACGTTAATGTTGCCAACAAATCCTGTACTTCCATAATCTGACTGATATTACTGGAATGTTCATTTACTAAATCATTAATTTGATTGATTGAAGCTAACTGATTCCTTAGTTCTTACATAATCAATTCATTTTCATGAGTCAAGAACTAAATTTTCTTATTTTGATTACTAATCTTAAGACGATTGGAAATTCGTAAACCTAAACTTGCAATAGACCCATAGATGTTTAATGCAGCAAAAATAAACGGATTTCGTCTTTCTTTATGTTCGTGTCCTACAGTCCACATCAAAAGGTCACGAGCCAAAGATTCTGTCTCGTAAGTCTTATTTTGCAAGTCATCAGATAGCATCTCTGCAACTTTTAGTGTCGATCCAAGCGAACTCTCTATAGTCAAATGAAAATGTCTTCTATGCAACTCATCTAATGAGACAGAAAACCTTGAAATGGCGGTTTTTAAGCTAGTGACATCATTCTCTGGAAGAAAAATTGCTTGCATATTCACTTCTACAACTACGTCGCTTGATGTAATAAAAACGTCTTCTTGTCTTTCAACTATAGTGCCATATTTAAAATCTATACTTTTAGTTTTAGAGCTCATCCCACACGAGAAAAATGTCTGAGCGAACAATATCACTCCCAACAACAAAAAATTCATCTTGGAAACCTGTAACGAGAAAAATATATGTAATTACTCCTGTATTAAGAAGAAAACTTTTAATCACACAAATAAAAATTTTTCCCTCACTTCTTTTCCTCTCTTTTTTTTTTTATTTCTTATGTGAGCCAATGGTAATATTCTCTCATCTGTGGGTTGGGATACGTTTTGAACTCTAAACCTATTGGCCGTTAATGTTTCCAAAATGTTAAATGGGCCTTCAAACTTAGGTGTTAGTTTATAATTGAGTCCTTTATGCACATTTATCTGTATATATACATTATTACCCACGGTATATGTTTTAGTTGGCTTCACTATTTTATCATGATTAAATTTCATTATGATTTGTGATTCTTCTAAATTCTTTCGAAGGATATCATATCGACTTTTGCTTGCATTTATACATTCTTTTAAAGGATTTGATAGATTAGTTGTAGGCGTTAATACATGGAAAGGCGTTCTAAAAGGGGTACCATACAATGCTTCATGCGGTGACATTTTAATTGATATATGATATGAATGATTCAGAGTACTCAGTGCCGCAGGTATTGCAATATCCCAGTTGGGGTCTGATCCCCCTATTGTTACTCTTAATATATCTAAAACCTTTCTATTTGCTCTTTCCACTAGCCCATTTGACACTGGGTGATATATCATGGTATTTATTTTCTTTATGCTAAGGAATTCACATAATGAGGTAAGAAAGTGATTATTAAATTCACCACCCGAGTCTGAGATTATCATGTGTGGAATTCCATGTTTACAAATGTAACACTAGTAAAACTTCCTGGCGCATTTAATCGCAGTTTTAGTATTAAGCGCTATCAGTTCTGTATATCGAGTTAAAGCATCTATAATTACTAAGAGGTACTTATTTACTGTGTCTGACTTGTAAAATCCTGTTAACAAATCTAAATGTATTCTTTCAAAGGGTTAATTGGGCACGGGATAAGCCCCTAGGCTGACAGGTGTTTTCGTATGTCCTTTGCTTTCGTGACATGTGCGACAATTAGCTATGTGTCTTTTTATATCTGTAACATCGTATGCCAATAAAACAATGATTTGGCTTTTTGTGGCATTAATGAGAACCCCGGGTGTCCATGTAATGGATTTGCATGCAACCAATTCAGGACAGTGGAAATAAGTGAGATTGGTACTACTACCTGGTCGTTAGTTACATGTGGTGTATTGCGGGTTTTCCTTGTCACAGTCCTACACAGAATATTATCTTTGATTATATAATTCTGCTGCTTATACTTTATATATCCCTTTCCTTATGATTACCTTTCAAAGCATTTATAATTGTTTCTATTTTCTGATCTTTTTTTTGCTCAGTCTGTAATAATTCAGCGCTCCAGTCTAAATCTTCTTGTTCAGATATCGTTTTAACAATAGGCATGGATGTTGATATATCTATTAATTCAGCTAGAGGCTCCGTACAAGATGACACGGGGTTGCGTGATAATGCATCCGCAATGATATTTGCTTTCCCAGGTTAATACCTGATTCTCGCGCCAAAGTCTTGAATGATCAAATGCCACTGAGTTCATTTGTGGCTGTGGTTGAAGTCTTGAAAGAACTCGGTTAGTGGTTTATGGTCAGTAAGAACCTTAACGGGATAACCGTATATTATGAACTTAAAATGCACTAGTGAATTAACAATAGCTAGCCCTTCCTTGTCTATTACTGCATACTTACTTTCGGAAGTTCTCAGTTTTTGAGAATAAAAAGCTATCGGGAAAAATTGTTTATCATATTGCTGAAGCAATACCCCTCCTACTCCTAAGTCTTAGGCTTCTGTTGCAATAAAGAATTCCTTACCGAAGTCAGGAAATTTTAAGATAGGAGAATTACACAGTTCATCTTTCAAGGTATTAAACGCCTGTTGATGATGCTCAGACAATATGAAATCTTCGCCCTTCTTCGTAAGATCAGTTAAAGGAGCGGCTATTTGCGTATAAAACGCCTATAATATCCACTACAGCCCAGAAATTGCTATATTCCCTTGACATCAGTAGGTATGGGAAAATTACAAATAGCCGACACCTTATCATGGACTACTTTAAGACCTTGGCTTGACACCTTGAAACCAAAATATATTAATTCTGTTTTGAAAAATTCACACTTACTAATCTTTACACTTAAGTTATGTTGTTTTAGTCTCTGTAGTACTAGTTCTAATTTACGTAGATGCTCTTCTAAGGTGTTGGAAAAGATTACAAGGTCATCCATATAGGCATGCAATATATCCCCTAGCAAGTCTCCAAACACTATGTTAATCATTCTTGTAAATGTCATGGGAGCACAACGTAAACCAAAAGGCATCCGTAAAAATTCATATTGTCCCCTGGCTGTGCTGAAGGCTGTGTATGGGATACTATCTTCTTCTAATAATATCTAGTAAAAGCCTTTAAGAACTGGTAAAATATTTATTCTGACCTAACAATGACAAAATATCGTCAGTACATGGCACTGGGAATCGATCAGGGATCATTTCCTCGTTTAGACGACGGAAGTCTACGCAGATACGCCATATTCGATCTTTTTTCGGTACAACTATTAATGGAAAATTATAAGGGCTGTTTGATTTACTAATGACTCCTTCTTCTACCATTTTACCTACTTCATCATTTATTTCATTCTAGAATTTCATAGGGAGTCTGTACGAGGGTACATAGATAATTTTCTGCTTGTCCTTTAACTTTATTATATGCTCGATCACATCTGTTTTTCCTAAGGATCCATCCGTAGTGGAAAAAATATCATGATATTTACTTAAAAGTCCAAAAATTTTCTGCTGAATTTCTTCGTCTTGAATGTCTTTATTGATTTTATTTTTAATAAATTGCAAAAGGGATTCATCCGCAACTGATTGAGCGTGATGGATTTCAGCAACGGTAAGAATACGATGTTTATAAACTTCTATATCCAAGGTATGTTGATTTTTGTGAATTACTAAAGTATTATTTAAATGACTACAGACTTCAATATTACATTGTTGATGTGAGCTTACTGTATAAATAGCTTGTGTGATAGACAATCTGTTAGTTTTCAAAGTGTCGGAATGGATTAATATTTCAGATCCCGGTAATGTTTTCTTTATTTGCACTATTAAATTCGAAGGTACGCTTGGCTCGATAGATTGAGTGCAAAATGATATTACGGGTGAACGAGAATTCTGCTGGGTCGCGTATATTATTTCTTTATTAGTGAGACAAGTTATTGGTTCTTCAACGTGCGTTACAGTTACATTTGTAGTCTCCTTTTTATCCAAAACAGATTTTAAGGTATTAGAACACTTATAGAATTTTCCTTTGATATACACGCCGTGCTTGGCATGAGCTAAGATAATGTTTTGATTTCCCATAGATGGGTATCCTATAATTACAGCTGGATACATATCAATGTTTTGTACAACAATAAATGTATAGGCAACCGTGCGTTTACCGACTTTGAATTGAACATGAGTTATGCCTATTACATTTAATTCATTATTTCCTATACCCGACAGTCTCACTCCGGATTTTTCTATCGGAAAGTTCGAAAACAACAAATTATGTGTCCTCAAATCCATGATATTACGTGGACTACCAGAGTCAAAAAATAACGAAAAGGATTTGTGTTCTAAATTTACAGCATATAATGTTGGTCGTAACTCATTTTGGCTTATTATTGTATGAATTCGTTGCAAATCTATGGGAGTATGCACTGTTTTACTTAATTCGGCCGTGTGTTTCATAGGAAAATCTATTACCTCTCAATGATCTGATAAAACATTAAATTGATTATTCAATACTACTGATGTTGACTTGAATGACTTTGACCCAACATCACTCTCTTCCTGACTGGAGTTAATTATGTTGTATTTGCTTTGCTCTGCACATTCTGAAAATTAGTCTGGTTTGACGACCCAGGCTCAGCGTTATTCGAAGAAGTGTTTGTTTGTTTCGGATTCTGAACTACATTGACGTTTGGCTGTTTCTTCTTATTATTAAAATGAGGATTTTTCCTTTCATTTCCATATGGAACTGACTGTGGAATTGACTGTGTATTTCTTGGATTCTGTTGTGTCTTATGCGAGTAGCACTGACTATATGAATGAGTCGAACTATTATGTATCGAACAGAATTTCGTTCTGCAGTCCGCGATCAAGTGACCTTGACGTTTGAAATTATAACACGTCATTCCCGCACCTTGACTATTATTAACTACATTTACTTGTTGTGGCTTTGTTTCATTCTTTGCAAAAACTTGAGTTAACATGGGTTCAAGGTCAGGACACTTAGACATGTGTTTCTTTATCTGTTTATATACATCCAATTCCGTACTTGCAGGCGTTAACTTTTTATCAAAACACCGCACTAAAGCTTCAGGCAACATAAATGTCATGCAGGTTAAATACATTAATCGTAAAAAATCTTTCACGGAGATGTTATCTCTAGTAACCCAAGTGGAATTACCTAAAGTATCTTGATATTCATTAAGCCTATCAGCTATGAGAGCTGCTCGCTCAATAACATTAATCCGAGTCATAGTGGCTTGATTAAGTGTATTTCTTAACTTTAATACTACATCCAAGGCTTCTTCACCCACATAGACTGCACGTAACCTAACTTTGAAATC
>NC_090758.1:42995580-43005580 GCF_036898095.1 Palaemon carinicauda
GTGTGTTACTGTTATTAACATACATTGAGTATGTGTTGTTTGAGATGTTGAGTCTTGAAATAAAGTAAATCATCCATCCATATACCAAAGGCACTTCCCCTAATTTTGTGGGGTAGCCGACATCAACAATGAAATAAAACAAAAAAGGGGACCTCTACTCTCTACGTTCCTCCAGCCTAACCAGGGACTCAGCCGAGTTCAGCTGGTACTGCTAGGGTGCCACAGCCCAACCCCCCACATTATCCACCACAAATGAAGCTCCATAATGCTGAATCCCCTACTGCTGCTACCTCCGCGGTCATCTAGGGCACCAGAGGAAGCAGCAGGGCCTACCGGAACTGCGTTACAATCGCTTGCCATTCATTCCTATTTCTAGCACGCTCTCTTGCCTCTCTCACATCTATCCTCCTATCACCCAGAGCTTTCTTCACACCATCCATCCACCAAAACCTTGGCCTTCGTCTTGCATCGAGCATTCACCTCTCTCACCACTCCATCAACATACAAATTAACCAACCACGGCGACATCACACATCCCTGTCTCAGCCCCACTCTCACCGGAAACTAATCGCTCACTTCATTTCCTATTCTAACACATGCTTTACTACCTTTGTAGAAACTTTTCACTGCTTGCAACAACCTTCCACCAACTCCATATAACCTCATCACATTCCACATTGCTTCCCTATCAACTCTATCATATGCTTTCTCCAGATCCATAAACGCAACATACACCTCCTTACCTTTTGCTGAATATTTCTCGCATATCTGCCTAACTGTAAAAATCTGATTCATACAAGCCCTACCTCTTCTAAAACCACCCTGTACTTCCAAGATTGCATTCTCTGTTTTATCCTTAATCCTATTAATTATTACTCTACCATACACTTTTCCAACTACACTCAACAACCTAATACCTCTTGAATTACAACACTCATGCACATCTCCCTTACCCTTATATAGTGGTACAATACATGCACAAACCCAATATACTGGTACCATTGACAACACAAAACACATATTAAACAATCTCACCAACCATTCAAGTACAGTCACACCCCCTTCCTTCAACATCTCAGCATTCACACCATCCATACCAGATGCTTTTCCTACTCTCGTTTCATCTAGTGCTCTCCTCACTTCCTCTATTGTAATCTCTCTCTCATTCTCATCTGCCATCACTGGCACCTCATCACCTGCAACAGCAATTATATCTGCCTCCCTATTATCCTCAACATTCAGCAAACTTTCAAAATATTCCGCCCACCTTTTCCTTGCCTCCTCTCCTTTTAACAACCTTCCATTTCCATCTTTCACTGTCTCTTCAATTCTTGCGCCAGCCTTCCTTACTCTCTTCACTTCTTTCCAAAACTTCTTCTTATTCTCTTCATATGACTGACCCAGTCCCTGACCTCACCTCAGGTCAGCTGCCCTCTTTGCCTCACGTACCTTGCGCTTTACTCCCACATTTTTCTCTCTATATTTTTCACACTTCTCTATACTATTACTCTGCAGCCATTCTCCAAAAGCCGTCTTTTTCTCTTCCACTTTTACCATCACTCCTTCATTCCACCATTCACTGCCCTTCCTCATGCTGCCTCCAACAACCTTCTTGCCACATACATCACTTGCAATTCCAACAAAATTTTCTTTTGCTAACTTCCACTCCTCCTCTAAATTACCAGTTTCTCTTACTCTCACCTCGTCATATTCCATTTCCAACCTTTCCTGATATATGCTTTTTATCCCCGGTTTTATTAGCTCTTCAACCCTCACTAGCTCCCTTTTACATCCACCTACTCTATTCCCCCACTCTTTTGCTACAACTAATTTTCCTTCCACCAAAAAATGATCAGACATACCGTTAGCCATACCCCTAAACACGTGCACGTCTTTCAATCTTCCAGACATTCTTTTAGTTATCAACACATAATCCATTAATGCCCTTTCTAGTACTCTTCCATTTGTCACTCTTACCCATGTATACTTATTTTTATCTTTCTTTTTAAAAAAGCTAGCACTTTTTACCATCTCTTGTTCAACACACATATCTACCAGTCTCTCACCACTCTCATTTTCACCTGGTTAACTTTAAAATGGTTTATTCTCTAAAAACAACAGTGTTAACATCTCCATCACAGGAGTATAGCTGGTTTGGTCGGATGACCATTCCAGGTGAAGTATAGATAAAAACTGCCTAAAATATCTATATCACAGATATCGTATATTTAGTTATCTCAGCATTTAAACACAATATGTAAACTTTACATTAGTCTAGGAAGACACCTGCATCCGGTGGCGACACAACTCTTTCACACGGTATGCATTTGTGTTTATGCTTCATAAACATGTTACATTGCTGAGAGATGCAAAATGCATCCTGTTATGATCTTGTCTGACTAGAGCAAATCTTACGCCAGCGTCTTCTTCCACAATGACGTATTAGGTCATGTGTTTTAAACAGGTAATATCTGGCTATTACATCAGCTCGGCCAGCTATCTCAATTTTTTTTTTTTTAATTCAACAACACGCCAAAATATGTTTACTACGAGTGTGACTGGATATATGTATTATTCTTTGTTTAACTGTAGCCATAAGCAAATGAGGACGAATGTTCAAATAGGCATATTAAAAAAAGTAATAACAATAATGCATATGAAAAGATATCACCAAAGCAAAGAAAAAAATGCATGATAAATACAGATCACATATATGGTACATTGCTAGCAAATGATTATATGGTACCAAAAAAATACTGATATACATATGATCCGGTAACTTGTTAAAGAATAATTGTTACCTTTGTCAGAAACATAGATAACACAATAAGGTAATTAATAAAAATATTTGTTACCTTGGTAAAGATTCAATTTTAGTGCACAAACACGAATTCCTGGTACGGACACGTACCACGGTTTCGTACATATATATATATATATATATATATATATATATATATATATATATATATATATATATATATATATATATATATATATATATATATATATATATATATATATATACATATATATATATATATATATATTTATATATAGGGCTGATATATTTTATCAGATGCCCAAAGATTCTGCTATTTTTATTTTCTTTTAACATTCTGGCTTATATATTTTATTAGATGCCGAGAGAAAAAAATTATTTACATTTTTTTAAAAAATGTTTTTTAAATGTATTTTTAACAATGCAAATGTTCAATATTTTCTCCAATTACATATTACAAGCGTACTAACTGCTTTTCGTACACACACTATTTCCAGAGCATTTTACTCCTTTAGCGAATGAGGTGGCCACTTCAAACGGTTTTAAACTGAATCAAATAAGGAGTTTTGTCTGGACATGGCAAAACATTCTGTTTTAGCTGCCAACTGTTCCGTAACCTACGCCTAGCAAGGATGTTCACGGCGATAAATATCATCACCGTCACACTTAATCCTGCTAGTAGTATGGGGTGAAGAAATTCCTTATAAGTCGGTGACAGGTGGTCCATCTCGGTCAATTTCATCAACCGCTTGGCTACCTGTTTGTTGTATGGGAGAGGTAGTGCTGGCATTGTAGACGTCCACGTGAAGTTCGCGAAATAGGCTCGTTCTCTGATGATAGTCCTTACCCCGGTCACCATGGAATTAGGGGAAGTCCCGATACAACCATCTGCTGCAACAAAGATGTTTGCAAAGGACGTGGATCCGTCTGGGCATGATACATTGAAGCCGTACTTGTCGTATCGTATCCACGAGCCATTGTTCAGTCTGCAATTGAACTCATTATTGTCAAAGGGATAAAGCTTATCCAGACAATTTTCACTTTTATGGGAGAGAGCACCGTCTAGCACTATACCTAACTCGCATGAATCCATTAAATTTCTATGGAATTCAAATGAGTAAGCTGTAATTATTTTTCTATCCATTGCGTCTGAACAGTGAGTTAATTGATTTAAGTCTTTAATGACCGTATATGTTTCCTTGTCTGGGGAAATCAATGTGTCCTGTTAAACTGGATATTACTGGATTTGAGTGATTCGTCATGAAAGTCGGAAATGGTGATATCCTGTAAGATTGCCAGGCATCAGAAGAATCAAAGGGAATTGTAATCCTAATCTTGTTATTTTCAACGCTTACTGTAATTAGGCTGTAATAAAATTTTAACCTACGTTCGCAAAAAAAGGAACATAGCCTAGTTTATCCCTTCCGTTCTCCAGAACTAACTTTAAGTAATTTATAGGCAACAAATGGGGCGACAGTACACCTTTAGTTGCTAACGTGATAGCTTCTACATAATATTTGGATTTCTCAATGAAATGTGCAATTCTGTTACGTATGTAATCTATCTTTGAATCATAATACGTTAATGTTGCCAACAAATCCTGTACTTCCATAATCTGACTGATATTACTGGAATGTTCATTTACTAAATCATTAATTTGATTGATTGAAGCTAACTGATTCCTTAGTTCTTACATAATCAATTCATTTTCATGAGTCAAGAACTAAATTTTCTTATTTTGATTACTAATCTTAAGACGATTGGAAATTCGTAAACCTAAACTTGCAATAGACCCATAGATGTTTAATGCAGCAAAAATAAACGGATTTCGTCTTTCTTTATGTTCGTGTCCTACAGTCCACATCAAAAGGTCACGAGCCAAAGATTCTGTCTCGTAAGTCTTATTTTGCAAGTCATCAGATAGCATCTCTGCAACTTTTAGTGTCGATCCAAGCGAACTCTCTATAGTCAAATGAAAATGTCTTCTATGCAACTCATCTAATGAGACAGAAAACCTTGAAATGGCGGTTTTTAAGCTAGTGACATCATTCTCTGGAAGAAAAATTGCTTGCATATTCACTTCTACAACTACGTCGCTTGATGTAATAAAAACGTCTTCTTGTCTTTCAACTATAGTGCCATATTTAAAATTTATACTTTTAGTTTTAGAGCTCATCCCACACGAGAAAAATGTCTGAGCGAACAATATCACTCCCAACAACAAAAAATTCATCTTGGAAACCTGTAACGAGAAAAATATATGTAATTACTCCTGTATTAAGAAGAAAACTTTTAATCACACAAATAAAAATTTTTCCCTCACTTCTTTCCCTCTCTTTTTTTTTTTATTTCTTATGTGAGCCAATGGTAATATTCTCTCATCTGTGGGTTGGGATACGTTTTGAACTCTAAACCTATTGGCCGTTAATGTTTCCAAAATGTTAAATGGGCCTTCAAACTTAGGTGTTAGTTTATAATTGAGTCCTTTATGCACATTTATCTGTATATATACATTATTACCCACGGTATATGTTTTAGTTGGCTTCACTATTTTATCATGATTAAATTTCATTATGATTTGTGATTCTTCTAAATTCTTTCGAAGGATATCATATCGACTTTTGCTTGCATTTATACATTCTTTTAAAGGATTTGATAGATTAGTTGTAGGCGTTAATACATGGAAAGGCGTTCTAAAAGGGGTACCATACAATACTTCATGCGGTGACATTTTAATTGATATATGATATGAATGATTCAGAGTACTCAGTGCCGCAGGTATTGCAATATCCCAGTTGGGGTCTGATCCCCCTATTGTTACTCTTAATATATCTAAAACCTTTCTATTTGCTCTTTCCACTAGCCCATTTGACACTGGGTGATATATCATGGTATTTATTTTCTTTATGCTAAGGAATTCACATAATGAGGTAAGAAAGTGATTATTAAATTCACCACCCGAGTCTGAGATTATCATGTGTGGAATTCCATGTTTACAAATGTAACACTAGTAAAACTTCCTGGCGCATTTAATCGCAGTTTTAGTATTAAGCGCTATCAGTTCTGTATATCGAGTTAAAGCATCTATAATTACTAAGAGGTACTTATTTACTGTGTCTGACTTGTAAAATCCTGTTAACAAATCTAAATGTATTCTTTCAAAGGGTTAATTGGGCACGGGATAAGCCCCTAGGCTGACAGGTGTTTTCGTATGTCCTTTGCTTTCGTGACATGTGCGACAATTAGCTATGTGTCTTTTTATATCTGTAACATCGTATGCCAATAAAACAATGATTTGGCTTTTTGTGGCATTAATGAGAACCCCGGGTGTCCATGTAATGGATTTGCATGCAACCAATTCAGGACAGTGGAAATAAGTGAGATTGGTACTACTACCTGGTCGTTAGTTACATGTGGTGTATTGCGGGTTTTCCTTGTCACAGTCCTACACAGAATATTATCTTTGATTATATAATTCTGCTGCTTATACTTTATATATCCCTTTCCTTATGATTACCTTTCAAAGCATTTATAATTGTTTCTATTTTCTGATCTTTTTTTTGCTCAGTCTGTAATAATTCAGCGCTCCAGTCTAAATCTTCTTGTTCAGATATCGTTTTAACAATAGGCATGGATGTTGATATATCTATTAATTCAGCTAGAGGCTCCGTACAAGATGACACGGGGTTGCGTGATAATGCATCCGCAATGATATTTGCTTTCCCAGGTTAATACCTGATTCTCGCGCCAAAGTCTTGAATGATCAAATGCCACTGAGTTCATTTGTGGCTGTGGTTGAAGTCTTGAAAGAACTCGGTTAGTGGTTTATGGTCAGTAAGAACCTTAACGGGATAACCGTATATTATGAACTTAAAATGCACTAGTGAGTTAACAATAGCTAGCCCTTCCTTGTCTATTACTGCATACTTACTTTCGGAAGTTCTCAGTTTTTGAGAATAAAAAGCTATCGGGAAAAATTGTTTATCATATTGCTGAAGCAATACCCCTCCTACTCCTAAGTCTTAGGCGTCTGTTGCAATAAAGAATTCCTTACCGAAGTCAGGAAATTTTAAGATAGGAGAATTACACAGTTCATCTTTCAAGGTATTAAACGCCTGTTGATGATGCTCAGACAATATGAAATCTTCGCCCTTCTTCGTAAGATCAGTTAAAGGAGCGGCTATTTGCGTATAAAACGCCTATAATATCCACTACAGCCCAGAAATTGCTATATTCCCTTGACATCAGTAGGTATGGGAAAATTACAAATAGCCGACACCTTATCATGGACTACTTTAAGACCTTGGCTTGACACCTTGAAACCAAAATATATTAATTCTGTTTTGAAAAATTCACACTTACTAATCTTTACACTTAAGTTATGTTGTTTTAGTCTCTGTAGTACTAGTTCTAATTTACGTAGATGCTCTTCTAAGGTGTTGGAAAAGATTACAAGGTCATCCATATAGGCATGCAATATATCCCCTAGCAAGTCTCCAAACACTATGTTAATCATTCTTGTAAATGTCATGGGAGCACAACGTAAACCAAAAGGCATCCGTAAAAATTCATATTGTCCCCTGGCTGTGCTGAAGGCTGTGTATGGGATACTATCTTCTTCTAATAATATCTAGTAAAAGCCTTTAAGAACTGGTAAAATATTTATTCTGACCTAACAATGACAAAATATCGTCAGTACATGGCACTGGGAATCGATCAGGGATCATTTCCTCGTTTAGACGACGGAAGTCTACGCAGATACGCCATATTCGATCTTTTTTCGGTACAACTATTAATGGAAAATTATAAGGGCTGTTTGATTTACTAATGACTCCTTCTTCTACCATTTTACCTACTTCATCATTTATTTCATTCTAGAATTTCATAGGGAGTCTGTACGAGGGTACATAGATAATTTTCTGCTTGTCCTTTAACTTTATTATATGCTCGATCACATCTGTTTTTCCTAAGGATCCATCCGTAGTGGAAAAAATATCATGATATTTACTTAAAAGTCCAAAAATTTTCTGCTGAATTTCTTCGTCTTGAATGTCTTTATTGATTTTATTTTTAATAAATTGCAAAAGGGATTCATCCGCAACTGATTGAGCGTGATGGATTTCAGCAACGGCAAGAATACGATGTTTATAAACTTCTATATCCAAGGTATGTTGATTTTTGTGAATTACTAAAGTATTATTTAAATGACTACAGACTTCAATATTACATTGTTGATGTGAGCTTACTGTATAAATAGCTTGTGTGATAGACAATCTGTTAGTTTTCAAAGTGTCGGAATGGATTAATATTTCAGATCCCGGTAATGTTTTCTTTATTTGCACTATTAAATTCGAAGGTACGCTTGGCTCGATAGATTGAGTGCAAAATGATATTACGGGTGAACGAGAATTCTGCTGGGTCGCGTATATTATTTCTTTATTAGTGAGACAAGTTATTGGTTCTTCAACGTGCGTTACAGTTACATTTGTAGTCTCCTTTTTATCCAAAACAGATTTTAAGGTATTAGAACACTTATAGAATTTTCCTTTGATATACACGCCGTGCTTGGCATGAGCTAAGATAATGTTTTGATTTCCCATAGATGGGTATCCTATAATTACAGCTGGATACATATCAATGTTTTGTACAACAATAAATGTATAGGCAACCGTGCGTTTACCGACTTTGAATTGAACATGAGTTATGCCTATTACATTTAATTCATTATTTCCTATACCCGACAGTCTCACTCCGGATTTTTCTATCAGAAAGTTCGAAAACAACAAATTATGTGTCCTCAAATCCATGATATTACGTGGACTACCAGAGTCAAAAAATAACGAAAAGGATTTGTGTTCTAAATTTACAGCATATAATGTTGGTCGTAACTCATTTTGGCTTATTATTGTATGAATTCGTTGCAAATCTATGGGAGTATGCACTGTTTTACTTAATTCGGCCGTGTGTTTCATAGGAAAATCTATTACCTCTCAATGATCTGATAAAACATTAAATTGATTATTCAATACTACTGATGTTGACTTGAATGACTTTGACCCAACATCACTCTCTTCCTGACTGGAGTTAATTATGTTGTATTTGCTTTGCTCTGCACATTCTGAAAATTAGTCTGGTTTGACGACCCAGGCTCAGCGTTATTCGAAGAAGTGTTTGTTTGTTTCGGATTCTGAACTACATTGACGTTTGGCTGTTTCTTCTTATTATTAAAATGAGGATTTTTCCTTTCATTTCCATATGGAACTGACTGTGGAATTGACTGTGTATTTCTTGGATTCTGTTGTGTCTTATGCGAGTAGCACTGACTATATGAATGAGTCGAACTATTATGTATCGAACAGAATTTCGTTCTGCAGTCCGCGATCAAGTGACCTTGACGTTTGAAATTATAACACGTCATTCCCGCACCTTGACTATTATTAACTACATTTACTTGTTGTGGCTTTGTTTCATTCTTTGCAAAAACTTGAGTTAACATGGGTTCAAGGTCAGGACACTTAGACATGTGTTTCTTTATCTGTTTATATACATCCAATTCCGTACTTGCAGGCGTTAACTTTTTATCAAAACACCGCACTAAAGCTTCAGGCAACATAAATGTCATGCAGGTTAAATACATTAATCGTAAAAAATCTTTCACGGAGATGTTATCTCTAGTAACCCAAGTGGAATTACCTAAAGTATCTTGATATTCATTAAGCCTATCAGCTATGAGAGCTGCTCGCTCAATAACATTAATCCGAGTCATAGTGGCTTGATTAAGTGTATTTCTTAACTTTAATACTACATCCAAGGCTTCTTCACCCACATAGACTGCACGTAACCTAACTTTGAAATCATCCCAGGAAACTACTTCTTGAAATGAAACACCTCTTAAATACGCACTCGCATCCCCCTTGGAAAAATCTATAAAACTTTTAGCTTCTTGTAATTGTACAAAAGGGTCTACAATTTGTTTGGCATTTAAATGGGCATCGACGGATGAAATCCATGACTCCACATTTTGAGGCAAGAACCCATTAACCCGACCCTGAAAAGGAAGGATTGCAGACCTGGCATTTACAAGCGTCACAATCGGGAGAGGATTAATCTGTCCTACGCCAGTAGGTCCAGGGATGGGGCTCACAGGGGGCGTCATGACTACTGTATTTCTTTTCCTATCTCTTCGACCCCTTGCTATTCTATCAAAATATCTATATG
>NC_090758.1:43013080-43020580 GCF_036898095.1 Palaemon carinicauda
CCCCTAAACACGTGCACGTCTTTCAATCTTCCAGACATTCTTTTAGTTATCAACACATAATCCATTAATGCCCTTTCTAGTACTCTTCCATTTGTCACTCTTACCCATGTATACTTATTTTTATCTTTCTTTTAAAAAAGCTAGCACTTTTTACCATCTCTTGTTCAACACACATATCTACCAGTCTCTCACCACTCTCATTTTCACCTGGTTAACTTTAAAATGGTTTATTCTCTAAAAACAACAGTGTTAACATCTCCATCACAGGAGTATAGCTGGTTTGGTCGGATGACCATTCCAGGTGAAGTATAGATAAAAACTGCCTAAAATATCTATATCACAGATATCGTATATTTAGTTATCTCAGCATTTAAACACAATATGTAAACTTTACATTAGTCTAGGAAGACACCTGCATCCGGTGGCGACACAACTCTTTCACACGGTATGCATTTGTGTTTATGCTTCATAAACATGTTACATTGCTGAGAGATGCAAAATGCATCCTGTTATGATCTTGTCTGACTAGAGCAAATCTTACGCCAGCGTCTTCTTCCACAATGACGTATTAGGTCATGTGTTTTAAACAGGTAATATCTGGCTATTACATCAGCTCGGCCAGCTATCTCAATTTTTTTTTTTTTAATTCAACAACACGCCAAAATATGTTTACTACGAGTGTGACTGGATATATGTATTATTCTTTGTTTAACTGTAGCCATAAGCAAATGAGGACGAATGTTCAAATAGGCATATTAAAAAAAGTAATAACAATAATGCATATGAAAAGATATCACCAAAGCAAAGAAAAAAATGCATGATAAATACAGATCACATATATGGTACATTGCTAGCAAATGATTATATGGTACCAAAAAAATACTGATATACATATGATCCGGTAACTTGTTAAAGAATAATTGTTACCTTTGTCAGAAACATAGATAACACAATAAGGTAATTAATAAAAATATTTGTTACCTTGGTAAAGATTCAATTTTAGTGCACAAACACGAATTCCTGGTACGGACACGTACCACGGTTTCGTACATATATATATATATATATATATATATACATATATATATATATATATATATTTATATATAGGGCTGATATATTTTATCAGATGCCCAAAGATTCTGCTATTTTTATTTTCTTTTAACATTCTGGCTTATATATTTTATTAGATGCCGAGAGAAAAAAATTATTTACATTTTTTTAAAAAATGTTTTTTAAATGTATTTTTAACAATGCAAATGTTCAATATTTTCTCCAATTACATATTACAAGCGTACTAACTGCTTTTCGTACACACACTATTTCCAGAGCATTTTACTCCTTTAGCGAATGAGGTGGCCACTTCAAACGGTTTTAAACTGAATCAAATAAGGAGTTTTGTCTGGACATGGCAAAACATTCTGTTTTAGCTGCCAACTGTTCCGTAACCTACGCCTAGCAAGGATGTTCACGGCGATAAATATCATCACCGTCACACTTAATCCTGCTAGTAGTATGGGGTGAAGAAATTCCTTATAAGTCGGTGACAGGTGGTCCATCTCGGTCAATTTCATCAACCGCTTGGCTACCTGTTTGTTGTATGGGAGAGGTAGTGCTGGCATTGTAGACGTCCACGTGAAGTTCGCGAAATAGGCTCGTTCTCTGATGATAGTCCTTACCCCGGTCACCATGGAATTAGGGGAAGTCCCGATACAACCATCTGCTGCAACAAAGATGTTTGCAAAGGACGTGGATCCGTCTGGGCATGATACATTGAAGCCGTACTTGTCGTATCGTATCCACGAGCCATTGTTCAGTCTGCAATTGAACTCATTATTGTCAAAGGGATAAAGCTTATCCAGACAATTTTCACTTTTATGGGAGAGAGCACCGTCTAGCACTATACCTAACTCGCATGAATCCATTAAATTTCTATGGAATTCAAATGAGTAAGCTGTAATTATTTTTCTATCCATTGCGTCTGAACAGTGAGTTAATTGATTTAAGTCTTTAATGACCGTATATGTTTCCTTGTCTGGGGAAATCAATGTGTCCTGTTAAACTGGATATTACTGGATTTGAGTGATTCGTCATGAAAGTCGGAAATGGTGATATCCTGTAAGATTGCCAGGCATCAGAAGAATCAAAGGGAATTGTAATCCTAATCTTGTTATTTTCAACGCTTACTGTAATTAGGCTGTAATAAAATTTTAACCTACGTTCGCAAAAAAAGGAACATAGCCTAGTTTATCCCTTCCGTTCTCCAGAACTAACTTTAAGTAATTTATAGGCAACAAATGGGGCGACAGTACACCTTTAGTTGCTAACGTGATAGCTTCTACATAATATTTGGATTTCTCAATGAAATGTGCAATTCTGTTACGTATGTAATCTATCTTTGAATCATAATACGTTAATGTTGCCAACAAATCCTGTACTTCCATAATCTGACTGATATTACTGGAATGTTCATTTACTAAATCATTAATTTGATTGATTGAAGCTAACTGATTCCTTAGTTCTTACATAATCAATTCATTTTCATGAGTCAAGAACTAAATTTTCTTATTTTGATTACTAATCTTAAGACGATTGGAAATTCGTAAACCTAAACTTGCAATAGACCCATAGATGTTTAATGCAGCAAAAATAAACGGATTTCGTCTTTCTTTATGTTCGTGTCCTACAGTCCACATCAAAAGGTCACGAGCCAAAGATTCTGTCTCGTAAGTCTTATTTTGCAAGTCATCAGATAGCATCTCTGCAACTTTTAGTGTCGATCCAAGCGAACTCTCTATAGTCAAATGAAAATGTCTTCTATGCAACTCATCTAATGAGACAGAAAACCTTGAAATGGCGGTTTTTAAGCTAGTGACATCATTCTCTGGAAGAAAAATTGCTTGCATATTCACTTCTACAACTACGTCGCTTGATGTAATAAAAACGTCTTCTTGTCTTTCAACTATAGTGCCATATTTAAAATTTATACTTTTAGTTTTAGAGCTCATCCCACACGAGAAAAATGTCTGAGCGAACAATATCACTCCCAACAACAAAAAATTCATCTTGGAAACCTGTAACGAGAAAAATATATGTAATTACTCCTGTATTAAGAAGAAAACTTTTAATCACACAAATAAAAATTTTTCCCTCACTTCTTTCCCTCTCTTTTTTTTTTATTTCTTATGTGAGCCAATGGTAATATTCTCTCATCTGTGGGTTGGGATACGTTTTGAACTCTAAACCTATTGGCCGTTAATGTTTCCAAAATGTTAAATGGGCCTTCAAACTTAGGTGTTAGTTTATAATTGAGTCCTTTATGCACATTTATCTGTATATATACATTATTACCCACGGTATATGTTTTAGTTGGCTTCACTATTTTATCATGATTAAATTTCATTATGATTTGTGATTCTTCTAAATTCTTTCGAAGGATATCATATCGACTTTTGCTTGCATTTATACATTCTTTTAAAGGATTTGATAGATTAGTTGTAGGCGTTAATACATGGAAAGGCGTTCTAAAAGGGGTACCATACAATACTTCATGCGGTGACATTTTAATTGATATATGATATGAATGATTCAGAGTACTCAGTGCCGCAGGTATTGCAATATCCCAGTTGGGGTCTGATCCCCCTATTGTTACTCTTAATATATCTAAAACCTTTCTATTTGCTCTTTCCACTAGCCCATTTGACACTGGGTGATATATCATGGTATTTATTTTCTTTATGCTAAGGAATTCACATAATGAGGTAAGAAAGTGATTATTAAATTCACCACCCGAGTCTGAGATTATCATGTGTGGAATTCCATGTTTACAAATGTAACACTAGTAAAACTTCCTGGCGCATTTAATCGCAGTTTTAGTATTAAGCGCTATCAGTTCTGTATATCGAGTTAAAGCATCTATAATTACTAAGAGGTACTTATTTACTGTGTCTGACTTGTAAAATCCTGTTAACAAATCTAAATGTATTCTTTCAAAGGGTTAATTGGGCACGGGATAAGCCCCTAGGCTGACAGGTGTTTTCGTATGTCCTTTGCTTTCGTGACATGTGCGACAATTAGCTATGTGTCTTTTTATATCTGTAACATCGTATGCCAATAAAACAATGATTTGGCTTTTTGTGGCATTAATGAGAACCCCGGGTGTCCATGTAATGGATTTGCATGCAACCAATTCAGGACAGTGGAAATAAGTGAGATTGGTACTACTACCTGGTCGTTAGTTACATGTGGTGTATTGCGGGTTTTCCTTGTCACAGTCCTACACAGAATATTATCTTTGATTATATAATTCTGCTGCTTATACTTTATATATCCCTTTCCTTATGATTACCTTTCAAAGCATTTATAATTGTTTCTATTTTCTGATCTTTTTTTTGCTCAGTCTGTAATAATTCAGCGCTCCAGTCTAAATCTTCTTGTTCAGATATCGTTTTAACAATAGGCATGGATGTTGATATATCTATTAATTCAGCTAGAGGCTCCGTACAAGATGACACGGGGTTGCGTGATAATGCATCCGCAATGATATTTGCTTTCCCAGGTTAATACCTGATTCTCGCGCCAAAGTCTTGAATGATCAAATGCCACTGAGTTCATTTGTGGCTGTGGTTGAAGTCTTGAAAGAACTCGGTTAGTGGTTTATGGTCAGTAAGAACCTTAACGGGATAACCGTATATTATGAACTTAAAATGCACTAGTGAGTTAACAATAGCTAGCCCTTCCTTGTCTATTACTGCATACTTACTTTCGGAAGTTCTCAGTTTTTGAGAATAAAAAGCTATCGGGAAAAATTGTTTATCATATTGCTGAAGCAATACCCCTCCTACTCCTAAGTCTTAGGCGTCTGTTGCAATAAAGAATTCCTTACCGAAGTCAGGAAATTTTAAGATAGGAGAATTACACAGTTCATCTTTCAAGGTATTAAACGCCTGTTGATGATGCTCAGACAATATGAAATCTTCGCCCTTCTTCGTAAGATCAGTTAAAGGAGCGGCTATTTGCGTATAAAACGCCTATAATATCCACTACAGCCCAGAAATTGCTATATTCCCTTGACATCAGTAGGTATGGGAAAATTACAAATAGCCGACACCTTATCATGGACTACTTTAAGACCTTGGCTTGACACCTTGAAACCAAAATATATTAATTCTGTTTTGAAAAATTCACACTTACTAATCTTTACACTTAAGTTATGTTGTTTTAGTCTCTGTAGTACTAGTTCTAATTTACGTAGATGCTCTTCTAAGGTGTTGGAAAAGATTACAAGGTCATCCATATAGGCATGCAATATATCCCCTAGCAAGTCTCCAAACACTATGTTAATCATTCTTGTAAATGTCATGGGAGCACAACGTAAACCAAAAGGCATCCGTAAAAATTCATATTGTCCCCTGGCTGTGCTGAAGGCTGTGTATGGGATACTATCTTCTTCTAATAATATCTAGTAAAAGCCTTTAAGAACTGGTAAAATATTTATTCTGACCTAACAATGACAAAATATCGTCAGTACATGGCACTGGGAATCGATCAGGGATCATTTCCTCGTTTAGACGACGGAAGTCTACGCAGATACGCCATATTCGATCTTTTTTCGGTACAACTATTAATGGAAAATTATAAGGGCTGTTTGATTTACTAATGACTCCTTCTTCTACCATTTTACCTACTTCATCATTTATTTCATTCTAGAATTTCATAGGGAGTCTGTACGAGGGTACATAGATAATTTTCTGCTTGTCCTTTAACTTTATTATATGCTCGATCACATCTGTTTTTCCTAAGGATCCATCCGTAGTGGAAAAAATATCATGATATTTACTTAAAAGTCCAAAAATTTTCTGCTGAATTTCTTCGTCTTGAATGTCTTTATTGATTTTATTTTTAATAAATTGCAAAAGGGATTCATCCGCAACTGATTGAGCGTGATGGATTTCAGCAACGGCAAGAATACGATGTTTATAAACTTCTATATCCAAGGTATGTTGATTTTTGTGAATTACTAAAGTATTATTTAAATGACTACAGACTTCAATATTACATTGTTGATGTGAGCTTACTGTATAAATAGCTTGTGTGATAGACAATCTGTTAGTTTTCAAAGTGTCGGAATGGATTAATATTTCAGATCCCGGTAATGTTTTCTTTATTTGCACTATTAAATTCGAAGGTACGCTTGGCTCGATAGATTGAGTGCAAAATGATATTACGGGTGAACGAGAATTCTGCTGGGTCGCGTATATTATTTCTTTATTAGTGAGACAAGTTATTGGTTCTTCAACGTGCGTTACAGTTACATTTGTAGTCTCCTTTTTATCCAAAACAGATTTTAAGGTATTAGAACACTTATAGAATTTTCCTTTGATATACACGCCGTGCTTGGCATGAGCTAAGATAATGTTTTGATTTCCCATAGATGGGTATCCTATAATTACAGCTGGATACATATCAATGTTTTGTACAACAATAAATGTATAGGCAACCGTGCGTTTACCGACTTTGAATTGAACATGAGTTATGCCTATTACATTTAATTCATTATTTCCTATACCCGACAGTCTCACTCCGGATTTTTCTATCAGAAAGTTCGAAAACAACAAATTATGTGTCCTCAAATCCATGATATTACGTGGACTACCAGAGTCAAAAAATAACGAAAAGGATTTGTGTTCTAAATTTACAGCATATAATGTTGGTCGTAACTCATTTTGGCTTATTATTGTATGAATTCGTTGCAAATCTATGGGAGTATGCACTGTTTTACTTAATTCGGCCGTGTGTTTCATAGGAAAATCTATTACCTCTCAATGATCTGATAAAACATTAAATTGATTATTCAATACTACTGATGTTGACTTGAATGACTTTGACCCAACATCACTCTCTTCCTGACTGGAGTTAATTATGTTGTATTTGCTTTGCTCTGCACATTCTGAAAATTAGTCTGGTTTGACGACCCAGGCTCAGCGTTATTCGAAGAAGTGTTTGTTTGTTTCGGATTCTGAACTACATTGACGTTTGGCTGTTTCTTCTTATTATTAAAATGAGGATTTTTCCTTTCATTTCCATATGGAACTGACTGTGGAATTGACTGTGTATTTCTTGGATTCTGTTGTGTCTTATGCGAGTAGCACTGACTATATGAATGAGTCGAACTATTATGTATCGAACAGAATTTCGTTCTGCAGTCCGCGATCAAGTGACCTTGACGTTTGAAATTATAACACGTCATTCCCGCACCTTGACTATTATTAACTACATTTACTTGTTGTGGCTTTGTTTCATTCTTTGCAAAAACTTGAGTTAACATGGGTTCAAGGTCAGGACACTTAGACATGTGTTTCTTTATCTGTTTATATACATCCAATTCCGTACTTGCAGGCGTTAACTTTTTATCAAAACACCGCACTAAAGCTTCAGGCAACATAAATGTCATGCAGGTTAAATACATTAATCGTAAAAAATCTTTCACGGAGATGTTAT
>NC_090758.1:43025580-43030305 GCF_036898095.1 Palaemon carinicauda
CAATGGAGGAAATATCAGAAGAGAAGGAATCTTTGAATAAGAAAAAAATTATTGTTCCCAAATGAACCATTCGTGTTACCTTTGCCAATACTACTTAATTGGATGAATTCTGTCAATATGAGAGAGAGAGAGAGAGAGAGAGAGAGAGAGAGAGAGAGAGAGAGAGAGAGTATTTTGACATATTTGTAAAAACTATCAAGAAATCTTTCTTATGACGCGTAAGGTTTTAGTTTTTTTTGGTGAATACAATTATGAATAAAGTAAGAAAATATCTCTAATTTACCCTAGATACAATACTGCAGAAAGATTACAAAAGTCAAATATCTTTTCATATGTGTTCAGAGGTTTAGAACTGTCTTGACAAACTGCATCATATCTTTGAATAGGATAATGATATATTAGTGCAAATATATAATCGAAATTGCATTTATTTTAGTGTAGATCTTTCATTTAGGAATATAGAAATCAAATCAATATCACAAATTAGTGTTCAAACAATAAAAAAAAACTACAGAGACATTTTAAAATCATTCCCTTCACTACTGATTTATGAGTAAAATTAATAGAATCCTGTCAAATATATTTTGTGGTCAAATGGATAAACCTTGATGATACAATATTTTTCTTATATAAAAGCATCGTTAATTTCTTAGGGGTTTGATAGAGTTGCTTGCAATAAATATATTAATAACTATTTTCCTCTGTTTTCATTATCTATATTTTTTTTTCATATTTTGGTAAGGAATATGCGGATGTTCAAATATATATTAATATTCACAATATTATTATTATTATTATTATTATTATTATTATTATTATTATTATTATTATTATTATTATTATTATTATTATTATTATTATTATTATTATTATCAGTTGTATATCGAATGTAGTTAATGTAAAAAGGCACATTTCTTTATTACAGGATTAATATTAATAATGATAATTGTGATTTTTGATTAACTGTTCAGGCCTTTAATAAAGACATAAATAGATTGTGGTTAAAATTGTGCTTTTTATTCTGTGGTTCATTTGCTCTATAACTTGGAACTTAACAAAATCAGAAGAAAATAAGTACCATTTAAATTATGAATTTTGATGCATTAATCAAAAGTAACTTATCATGAAAGTATGTTTTAATAATCACACGCTTCTTAGATTTTAAACAGAACCCAAGTCTTTTTACCTCTTGTAAAATGACGGCAGCTCATGGCCCTTGCTCCATTCAAGTGAAGGATTCTATGCAATAGAAAAAGGCAGATAGATTGCCACCTCTATAAAAGATAAGTAGGAAGTATAGATTATATTCAGTTCCGATCAAGTAGGTATTTTAGGCTATTTACTAACAAAATTTACGTCTTGGAAGACTCCAGAATGCAAGAATCAAAGAGCTCTGAACATTGTTTATTTTCTTGACAAATAGATGGCATTAGCAGTAGAGTACCAAATTAATAATTAGCCCCCTCATCCCATCATTATAATTTTCATTTCTTTATTTCTGGTCAAAATTTCTCTATAAAACTGACACAATTGAACTTGTGCTTCATTGCAATATAAACACAACTTAATTCTGTTTAGGAAATTGAAGAATATATATTAAATGTCAGATATATTTCTTTAACAAACAATCGTTTGTTCCATTATATTTTGGGGTCAGGGCAAAAGTGGGGTTGCCAGAGAGAATGCCACTTGTACTGAAATCAATGAGACAATCAAGTAATTAAACAGTTATTTGATCTAACCCTAATTACCTTCATATGACACCAAAAGATAATAAATATGTTATATGGTATGACATGTATTGTTACTCAGAACTACGAAGAAAAACAAGTTTGCTACATCCCAAAAGACATAAACCAAGAGCCCCACTAGCTCGCTACCCTATATCGTAACGAGTTTTACTTTACCGCCAATAGATGGCATCAGAGACACCTTGGCCCAACTAATGTAAACAATTCTTTGACGAACACATGGGTCAAAAAGAGAGAAAAAAGAAAAAAAATAAAGTATGGTAAGGATGGAGAGGCTAGAGAATTGGTGAATTATCGAACTATATTTCCCTTATTATAAATGGATATTTTTATAAAAAAATCGTGTGATTTTTTCATATATAATGGAAAGCAACCAGGGTTTACTTGCAAAATTCTTTAAAATTTTATTTCTTCATTAAAACACATAGATAATGAGCTTTGATACTGTATGAATGACCAACGTAAAAATCATCAACACAGTTGAGGGAGGTGGGACGAGGTTGGGACAGCGTAGCCAAATGGAATTTCCTTGAATGGAAAATATCATTATTTATTAGAGAATCAAATAATTTAAGGAGTAATAGTTATAAGCCAAAGGGTGTATGACTATATTGTAATTTGATGTTCTTATCATCAGGGTAATCAACATAAACAAATAGGATAACGAAAAAGGAAAACTGTCATATTTCAGTTTCTTCGCCAACGTCTGCCTGACTATCCTACATCACCTACCCTCGAATTTGTGTTTGTTGATAAGGGCGTTCCAGGGTGTGAAATAGTTATAAAATAAACCTTATCATCATTTCTTTAGTAAATATATGCATGTCAGTAAAGCTGTTCCTTGGTTCAATATACGTTAAAAGAAGCCCTTAAGTACCTATTGTATGTAATAGTGTTTGTTTTATTTTATTCTGAAAAGTATATTCACAGAATGGATGAAAATGCATGGAAATAATTACTTTTAACTAGACTTTTTAGATATAGAATGTTTACTAAAGGACTGAGAAGTGGAAATCAGTTGGAGGGATTGAAAATGTGTAACTACATTTTTGTTGACATAACTGATTTTGAAATGGGAATTTTGAGAACCAAAAAACCAAGCGAAGATTTAAATTTACATATACTGATATCATTAAATTTTGTTTGATGAGAAATTATGAGACTAAAATGAATTTAATGCAACTTATCAATTTAATATATTATATTGCACATTGGTTCCCTTTACTATGACGATCCATCACCTGAATGCATATAATATTGAAATGCATTTGATGAATGCATTTCCATTTCTAACATTAAAACGATGGAGGACATTTATTTTTCGAATAAAACTATATATTAATTTAATTGAATCATTGAAGGTGATGTCTAAGATTCAAGAGAGGACTCAAAAGCAATCATTTTTGTAAGTAACTAATAAAAAGAAGAAAGTAACAAACAGAATACTCAATTAATTATCATAGAAATGAATTTACTACAAGTATTTCATCCCATGTTAAATGTATCATCATCATCATCATCATCATCATCATCTTCATCATCATCATCATATCATCATAAGCAGCAGCAGCAGTCAATAGTTCACTGCAGGAAAAAGGACTCATACAAGTGATTCGCGTCTGATTATGGTCTTTTTATGATAGTTCACGCCCGGAAACTTCATTAGTTTATCAATCCATCGTCTTCTTTTCCTTCCCCTACTTCTGTTAAAATCTTTCGGGATCCACTCTGTTATTCTTAATGTCCATCTATTGTCTGTCATTTTTATATGTCTGGCCTATGTCTATTTCATTGTTCTTAATTGTTGTTAGAATAACCTGTACTTCAGTTTGCTCATGTATCCATTTTTCTTTTTCTGTTTCTTAGTGTTATTCCCATCTATATTCTTTGAAATGCTCTTTGAGTTGTAAAAACTTATGTTCTAAGGGTTTAGTAACACTCTAAGTTTCTCATGCATAAGTTAATATTGGTAGGACCATATGATTAAATATTTGTTTTTTTTTAGAAAAAAAATAATCTTGCCTAATAATCCACCCACGTAAATTCAACATAAAAAAGTAAACACTGATGATAATTGGCCAAAAGAAGATAAAACAAAATACTACATTAATATTTTTTTCTGAGAAATATTGACAGCCACCAAAACAGATTTTCATTTATATCAGATACTCTAAAAAGAACCCAAAAAATTTAGATTTTTATCTAACATGGAAAACAATAAAAAGGAATTTTGACTTTTATTGGAGATATAGAAATAAATTTTTTTTTTCTTCAGACCTATTTTCAGCCAAAATCCAGATTTTCGATAGATTGAACTCAGATATAAGAATATATGGTAGAAGCTCACGTGTACATTCAAACTTATGTAAGCAAACCAACATACGTCCTCTCTCTCTCTCTCTCTCTCTCTCTCTCTCTCTCTCTCTCTCTATCGTACACACACGGACACACCCATACAAACCCGGACACACACATGCACACACACACACACGCATATATATATATATATATATATATATGTATAAATCAACAATAAAATAGTATATTACCGTGATATAGTTTATCGTAAGTATTACGATAATTTCATTCCTGATTGGTAAAACCAAACAACTATTCCAATTCTGTAAACAAAAACAAGGAGAGAGAGAGAGAGAGAGAGAGAGAGAGAGAGAGAGAGAGAGAGATCCGAGAACTCCCCTTTGGATCTTTACCTCTCCTAAGCACGTCAAAGAAGAAACGATTTCATTTAAACATCCTCGAATACTTAACAGATCTGGATTAAGAATTAAGCAAAAAACACAGCAGAAATGTTAAAAATCTTTATACATAAGTGAACTTAAAACCTTTGCAAAATTACCCAGTTTGCTACATCCCAAAAGGCATAAACCAAGAGCCCCCTCTAGCTCCTTACCATAAATCGTAACGAGTTTTACTTTACCGCCAATAGATGGCATCAGAGGCACCTTGGCCCAAC
>NC_090758.1:43030805-43048305 GCF_036898095.1 Palaemon carinicauda
GTATTTGCATAAAGCTGTAGGTCATCATCGTCATGAGGCCTAGTTCTACATTGGCTTTCGAAAGTTGAGAAGATCCTCTTTGGTTGAAATGGATATCTGTATTTTGAATATTAAGAGCTATTTGATAGGTTATAATGCTGACAAGACATATTTTCCTAATATTTTATATAATTAAACTCAAAATTAATATAATTTTAAGCTAGAAATAAAAATGTAATTATTAACCTTTTTACCAAATCAGACATCATTCTTTCTATATTGACTTTTCTTGATGGTTTTCGAAACATTTTTCTATCAATAGTTCAAAGTCTCAGCTTTGTAAGTAATATTTATCAACATTTAGTTTTTTCTCTTATCATTTATTTGATTATTTGGTTATAATTTCCTTTAAGACATATTGAATGGTTTCTTTCAGTACTATTTTTCCTTTTGAATAAAATGTAAGGCTATTTTGAAAGCGTAGAGAATATTCTTAATTTTTATCTATCAGACTATGATAGCAAAATGTTAGAACTACTTTCAGACAGAGAAACCTATGAAGAAACAAGAAATAACCCATTAGATAAAACCAACGCTTCATTCAACAGAAATATCAAAACTATTTTAAAAGATTATAAAGAACTCTTACCCAGGTTTTACAACTACTTGTCCAACTCTACCATATCTGTATGGAATTGAGGAGAAGAAGAAGCTCTGTTTGTTTACAAACGCTATTTGGAACGCTCTGCTCATTTGTGATTTTGAGACGGTTTTCCGAGGGTTTTCTTATGAATTTGTACTACAACTTGTGAGTAAGATGCCAGTGAACTAATTAGTGTTCAAGTGAACTAGTTTGTGTCATAGTTTATATTATTAGACGTAGTTTGCCTCGATACACCTCCAAGGAATCGCCAAGCCGGAGGTTTCATGTCGCCTGAGGCGATATGACGTCATCATAAGAAACGGAGCGTTTTCTACCAGCTACGATGGCCAACAACTTTCCCAATGGCTGCGAGACTTAAACCAAAGACTACAGTTGGTTTAAAATTTTCGTGTTCCCCTAATTATGAGTCGGCATGTGATGTCATATTTAATAAGTTAAAAATAAGTGAAAAAGACATACGAGGGTTTCAGAACATACCAAATAACAGAGTGGCTGTGAAATTTATTGAGGAGAAGGTTTTTGATGTCTTTATACGAGAGTACGAAGACAAAGTGATTCATTTCGGTAATGGCGAAAAGGCCCCTAGTAGTAAATTTGAGTAGTGTATATACCTATGTATCAATACGTTATGCACACTTTGATATAGAAGACTCCCTTTTAATTAGTGTCCTCGAACAGTATGGGAAAGTTCTTCATCTCAGACATAATACCTTTTCTCATGGGAGAGCGAATGGTCTAGAAAATGGAACACGCACTGTGAAAATGGAAATAAAGAAAAATATCCCATCCTCCATAAATATTTGTGGTTATAATGTTGTGTTTTTATATAATGGTCAGAAAAAGAGACGTGTTACAAGTGCGGAAGAGACTCTCATATGGCAGTTAACTGTAATATGGATAGTGAGCCTAAGTTAAATATTTTTAATTTGAATGATTTCCCAGCAATGCCCGGCAAGGATTCTGATAAGGGTCGGAGTATCGGAAGAAGATGGTACTCCTGATGTTCAACTGGCAACAGTAAATGAAGGAAATGTGGATCAACCATGTGATGGAAAGAATACTGAAAATGATAAAGAAGAATCCAGCAACCACGGGAGAGGACCAGATAGGCGACTTATGCGAAGCAGTAGGAGAACAACTAGTGACCATTCCCTCATCCAAGAATGTTGATGATGTTGCTATTCATCAACACTCAGTCGAAAATAGAAGGTCGATCACGTGACCTGGAGGGTCATGTTCCAGTAATGGTGATAATTTAACAGATACCGACAGTGATAGTGACATCTTTGCAATAAAAAGTGCACCTGAAGGAGCTTCTCAAGTTACCGAAATAACTGAGGATAAGGGGGCTTCCACCACAAGATGAACCTCGTATTCCTTACACAGTTGAAAGTCTCTTTCCCGTGAGGATGGTGTAAATGAAGAACCGGGGAAATCTTAAGAAATCAATATAGCGGTTTCAGTGCATAGGGATGATGAATCAGTGGATGGTGCTACTGAAGAACGTGACATGGATATAGAGGTAAATAAAGTCAGTGATATTGAAGACGATTTGAAAAATTATGATAAAGGCTCAGACGTGATGCCAAAAGGCCAGTGGAACATAGATTTAGATACTGTAGGTAAATTAAAGTTAATTAGAGGAAAATCCAATAAAGAAAAAAGGAAGGAAGAAAAAATGAATGGAAAAGATAGGTTGTCAAAGAAAAGAAAAAGTAATTGTTTCAGTGTTCGTTGTTGTAATGGCTCTCTTTCTATTGCCACTTTAAATATTAATGGCTTAAATGAGGTAATTAAACAAATGAAAGTTGTGTCCCTTATCATGTACTATAAAATTGATATTCTATTGATTCAAGAACATAACGTAAAAGATATTTCAGGGTTGAGTTATCTCACTAATTTTATGTGTATAGTGTTCAATCCATCAATCAATTTAAAAGGAGGTACAATGATTTGTATAAATAATAAAACAAATGTTTAAACTTTTAACCAAGGAGATGGATACTAACGGTAGAATTGTTGGTGTAAGGGTATGTTACAATAACTGCATTATACCTATTATAAATGTGTATGCTCCATCTGGTGCCAGTAAATTTGCTGAAAGGGAAGACTTTTTCAGGAATGAAATATTGTATTACCTGCGACATAATATTGATTATCTTATTTTTGGAGGTGATTTCAACTGTATAACATGCACAAGAGATTGCAGTAATAATAACAAAGCCTTATTGTCTAAGTCTATGAGTACTCTCGTGAAAAACCTTGCTCTGAGAGATAATTACAAATTCGCAAACAGGATATTAGAATACACTTATATACGGGAAAACTATGGATCCAGAATAGACAGGATTTATACGGTAAAATTATTTGATAATATAACATCTTGTAGACACCATTCCAATAAGTTTTTCAGATCATAGTATGGTTGTTTTTGAAATTAAACATAAACACACAAAAAATTGGCACAGGGTATTGGAAGTTGAATGTTAAAGTTTTAGGATTCTGATGAAATTGAAGAAAATTTTTTACATGTATGGCAGTTTATAAAGCAGAAAAAGGGTACATTTGATAACATACTCTTATGGTGGGACTGGGCAAAATCACAATGTAAAATATTCTTTGTCAAATTATGTAAAAAATTTTCTCAAGAAAAGTATGGATTGCTGAACTTATTACAAACAAGATTGCGTCAACTTTATGATATTAACTATAAAACTAGTGTAAATTATGAAAATATAAGATTCTCAAGAATAGGATTTGTGACATCCAGAATGAAATATTAGAAGGTATAAAGATAAGAGCCAAACTAAATGATCGTACAACTGGGGAAAAAATATCTGCACATCTACTTGGTGCTGAGAAAAAGAAAAATCATACACGCATTACTAACATAAAACAAGCAGATGGTTCCATTGTAGAAAGCACAGAGGGAATTTCTGTTTTTATAAAGGAGCACTTGAAAAATTGTTTAGTAAGGTAACTGGTCAGGTAAAAAGTCAAGATTATTTTCTTAACCCTATGCCATTCTGTCCTAAACCAGGAAGATATAAGTTTGTTAAGTAGAGAATTAGAGGGAAATTGAGGTTTTTGATGCTATCAAGAGTATGTTGTAAAGGAAGATCACCAGGGTTATGATGGACTTCCTATAGAATTCTACAAAAAGTTTTGGTCTTTAATAAAGTCTGACGTTATGGAAGTGTTCAAATCCATTGTGACTGAGAAATATATGTCAGATAGTCAAAATTTGGGTGTAATAAAATTATTAGCTAAAATAGGAGATTTATCTTTGGTGGAGAACTGGAGACCTATATCCCTTTTGAATGTTGACTATAAATCTTTGCTAAGGTTTTTAGCAAACAGATTGAGATGTGTTATTGGGAAGATTATCTCCCCAGAACAATATTGTGCAGTGAAGGAAAGGTCGATTGTGAATTGTAATAATACGATTCGAGATGTAATTTTTCATACAAAACAAAAGAGTGAAGACTTAGCAATTCTAAGCTTAGACTGGTCTAAGGCTTTTGATAGAGTTAATATGGATTTTGTTTTTAAAGTGATGAAGAAATTTGGTTTACCAGATGAATTTGTGGCTCTAGTTAGAATACTGTACAAAGATTGTGTAAGTAGTATCTTGGTAAATGGTTTATGAGTTCAACTTTTTGTATTAAAAGGTCAGTAAGACAAGGCTGCCCTATGTTTAATGCTGTTTATATTGTATATTTCAAGAACCTTTGTATAGAGCAATAAAGAGGCAATAACAAGATAATAGGGCCTAGCCTTCCAAACAATGTAAATATATGCCTGCAAGGTTTATGCAGATGACTCATCCGTGATCTTGTCAACTGATGATTCAGTTAGAGAGTGTTATAAAGAAGTACAATGGTTTGAACTTGCTACAGGTGCACAGCTAAACAAGGACAAAACTAGTATAATTGGGTTTGGGAAATGGGAAAACCGAAAAATTTGGCCTATCAGTTGGTTGAAAACTGTTGAAAGTATCAAAATTCTTGGAATAATTTATTATAGTGATTTTGAGGTTACATGTGAAGAAATTGGTCTCGCCTTACTCAAAATATTAAAAATATCCATAGATATGCTAAGTCAAAGACAATTATCTATTTTCCAAAGAGCTATTATTATTAATTCACTAGTTTTGTCCAAAGTTTGGTATATATCACACACTTTCCTCCTTTGAAAAAGTACATTGCTCAAATAAATATGCATGTATTCCGATATATATGGCAGGGGAACTTACCATCCTGTTGGTTAGAGATACTCTTTGTTTGTCGAAAGAGAAAGGTGGATTGGGTATTATAAATGTTTTATTTTAAGTCCTTGGCGATTTTCAGTTCAACAGCTCTAAATGATATTAGAAAGGATATTGGTTTAAGTAATTTCTATTGCAAGATGAGAATTAGTTTTTTGTTGGACTTGAAGGAAATAAATGAGGTTTTCATTTGTGTCAACATCATTTTATTCAGTTGCAATTAATGTAATCAGAAAAGTTTATCACCATGCAAAATTTCCTAACTTAAGTTCTAAAGATTGTTATAATTTCATAAGGCCAGAGATTGTCCCAAAAATGAAGGGAGTTATCCATTTATGGACTGGAAAATGGTATGGGACAGCATAAACAAACCTTTCATTGGCATCATGGAGAGAGAGTTTGCCTTTAAATATGCTCATGAAACTTTGGCGACAAATAATCGTCTGAAATGTTGAATATCAGAGAGAGTGATAAATGTGATCATTGCGATGATGTTGAATATAGTTTGCATATATTTTACTTTTGCAGGCACAATCCAGACAATATTGATGTATGTCAAAAATGTATTATTTCATACTTGTGACATAAACAGGGACAATTTTTTAAACACATTAATGTTCAATTATAAATATAGGACGAAAAAGGATTATAATAGCGCCACTATATTGATAGATGGTTATTTATATGCTGTTTGGGTCAGTAAGAAGAAAACGATATACGAAAAGAGGAAACAGATGCCTTTCTTAAGAGTAAAATTTCAATATGATCGGTGGCTTTTGAAAAATATCTATAAAGAAAGAATGAATAAAATGTTCACACAAAAAGTATATAAATCATTGTTTTTGAGTGACTGAAAATTAAAATCAAGATGTGTGATGTTGTAAATTGTTAAATTAAATGGGTTTGTTTATAGAAAAATGCAATTAAATGTGTTTATACTGTAAATATTGTAATTGTAAAGAATGTGTAATTTAACTTTTTAATAAAAAAAAAAAAAAAAAAAAAAAAAAAATATCTGTATGGAGTTGTTAAAACGCATAAGCAAAATAATCCCGTGAGACCTATTATAAGTTCTGTGGGCTCCTGTACATATAGATTATCAAAGTGGCTAGTTAAAGAGTTGTCTCTTATGCTCGGAAATATTTCAGGTGTGTCTGTTGAGAACAATATTGATTTTATTAGCAGGTTGAGAAGGTTCAATTTTAATTATGATTTTAAGATGTTAAGTTTTGACGTCAACTCCCTATTCACCGAAGGTGCCAGTAGATGAATTACTAGAATTTCTCGAGGAAGAAATTGAAAAATATACTTTCTCTGTTGATTCCAACACCATGATAAAATTAATAAAACTATGTATTAATGGTTGCAAATTTGTCTTTGGAAAGAAATATTATGAACAAAAATTTGGCATGGCAATGGGAAACCCTCTGTCACCATTGTTGAGTAATTTATATATGGAATTTTTTGAAACCAGATACCTTCCAAGAATACTACCTACTGGCATCCTTTGGGTTAGGTATGTTGACGACATATTCTGTGCTTGGCCCATCAACAAAAATGAAAACATGTTTTTAACAGCAATAAATAATTTAGTACCGACTATAAAATTTAAAATTGAAATAGAAGTAGACAATAGGTTGGCATTTTTAGATGTGTTAATTTTAAGAAATGATAGAGGTTTTAGATTCTCAGTTTATAGAAAACCGACAAATGTGGATTCATACGTTCATTTTTACTCCAATCATCATCCTAGGATAAAAATGATGGTATTTTCATCTATGTTTTTAAGGGCACTGCGGGTCAGTTGCCCTCAATTCCTTGAAGCTGAGCTTGGGAAGATCCGGGAAATTGCAGGTAATTTACAATACCCGGAGAATTTTATCGACACAGCTTTCTATAAAGCAAAGAAAACTTTTTATGAAACTGACTCTAAAACTGATTTTAATATGCAAAACCTTCTCATCTTACCCTTCCAAAAAAATTTCTTGACAATTCCTAAATTAATGAAAGTTTTTAATGTTAATGTTATTTTTAAAAATGGTACTTTAAAGGATATGTTAATTAGAAATTCACCTGTACAAAGCAATGGATGTGTTTATGAAATCCCATGTAATCAATGCAATAAAAGATATGTAGGACAAAGTGGTCAAGACCTTGAAACGAGACTAAAACAACACAGATATAATGTTCGAACAGGAAACCAAACAAGTAGTTTGTTTCAGCATATGAATAACCATAATCACACTATTAATTGGAAAGGGGCAAAAGAAATTTTATATTGTAAGGACATAACAAAACGAAATATCATTGAATCATGCATCATAAAGAAAAACCGTGTAAAATTGATCAACAATAGCCCAGGAATGTATAAACTTGATGAACTACTTATAAACAATGTATTTAAACAATTGTCATTTTTAAACTAGCTGTAATTTTTAAACTCACTGATTTTTAAACTATCTATAATTTTAAACTAGTTGTGTGCTAATTTTTTATGTTATTGTATTATTTCTTGTTTGCTGCTGTCGCAAAGGTGACTTTGATCCTGTACTTAACTTTGTATCAATTGGACCTGAAGAGGTATGACAATACGAAAGCGCTAGTCCAAGAATTTCGTTTTTCTGATCCTTCCTCCAGCATAGTGACAAATTTATACATCGCATGCCTCAGCGATAGATCGAATATATATATATATATATATATATATATAAATATATATATATATATATATATATAGGTATATATATATGTATATATATATGTATATATATATATATATATATATATGTATATATATATGTATATATATATGTATATATATATATATATATAAGCGTGTGTGTGTGTGAAAAACAGAAAACATGCATACAATGCTATCATACGTGGGCTGTACATCAATAACAGTAAAGTCTCCCCTGCACCGACTGACGTGATATAAAATGAAGATTGATGCCTTAGGAGAATTGTTGAAATTCATCTGTGTATGACAACGTTTCCCAAAGCGATGGGGGGAAAACATTTGCTTTTATACGTTTATTATGGGATCATGAGTTATTGAACAGACACACCTGAAATATTCAGGCTTTTATTGTGAGGTGAACTTTTGCAAGCGTTTTTGGATATCGGTGCATAAAATAGTGTTAAATTAATAGTTGAGAGAGAGAGAGAGAGAGAGAGAGAGAGAGAGAGAGAGAGAGAAGCCCAATTAACACACGCAATGACTCCATGTTACCCTATTCATGAATAAATGGGTAAAATTTATTCATAAGTTATTCATACATTATAATTCCCCACCAAAACACACACCTCAAACACACACACACACACACACACACATATATATATATATATATATATATATATAAATCATTAGAACAGTTATATATGATTCTTTGGTAGATAACAAAAGAGTCTTGACACAATTTTATTGAAAATTAATAAAATTATTAATTTTTTCGGACTTTAATATCAACACGTTTCATAATACAAATATTTATCCAAACATTTCGAAAATAATGTTCAATGAATAACAAGTAATAGATAAGTGATTTGGACGTTGAACTTTATTAAGAAAAATTTTTATCAATTTTCGACAAACTTTGAGCCCTCTGGTGATTATACTTATAATATTTTGTCAAAAGTTATGTATTAGAAAGATTTAAATCAACTGCGAATAACAATTGAAGGAAAACGGTTCTTTTGAAGTTTGTTGGTTAATCTTTCGGGACAATTAAATGTTGAATCTTTTCTATTCATGTGATACAAAATGTAAGTTTTCAGCTCTCTCTCTCTCTCTCTCTCTCTCTCTCTCTCTCTCTCTCTCTCTAATAACTCAAAAATCCCATCTTTCTTTTAGGTCCCAGACCTTCTTGTGATCTAGCAGGATGAAAGGCCGTGAATCAAACAGACTCGGAGCATCTTTCCTACGATGGGAAAGAAACAATGCAAACAGCGCCATCTGGTCCTTGTGGCAGCACTACTGAGGAACACGAGCAGACAAGACCAACTAGACTTCCATATCGTAGGCAAATCTAATATGAGGAAGACCACGGTGTTGCCAAGTATGTACTTCTGGGGTGCTTCTTCTTCTTCTCATTTCTATTTTGTCTCTTTCTGATGCATCAAAAATTCAGAATAGGAAGGGAGGCTCTATTTTTTTAGGAAGACTTATTCCGGTCACTGAGGCGAAGGTACGTTTGATGGTTAGTGAGAGGAATTTCTTTGAAGAATTAATTTATACGTGTTTTTGTGTATGCTATTTCAATGGGGGATTTCTTTTTATTATTCGATTAATTAGCTTTGTGATAGTTATAACATATGCGTTCTCATTAATGTAGTATTGCATATTAATAAGTTAAAAGCGAGGCAATACATTTTGGGAAAATCTTCTTCTAAGATGAAGATAAAATATTTTAATGGATTGTAAGATACAGAAGGATAAATAGTTGAAGGATTATATATTTTAGACATATATATATATATATATATATATATAAATATTCAAATAAACCAAATATTTTATTACATTAATTGTGGATTCTCTCACCGGCCTCGGGATCAAAGTCCCAAGGCGTAACCACTCAAAGACGATACCATCTGGCCGACCGGGAATGGAACCCTGGTCCAGGAAATATATATATATATATATATATATATATATTCGTGCGTGTAGGTGTGTTTATGTCAATATTTGCATATATGTATATTCTCACATATGAATGCATATTTACAACTGAATCAAACTAACCTAAATGAACAGAACCCAAAAATTAATATTTTCATCTCTTTCAAAGAAAATCATTCCCATTAACAAAAACCATTCTAAACAAAAACCAATTTAATCTCAATATAGGTCAGCATAACGACCTCATATCCAATAGATTATTGGACGACTTAAATGAGCAACCTTTCTCCATGTGCCTCCTCATTCGATGCAATCTCAAGATTTTGGTACGAAGCTGATATCTTGTCGTGCGAAACTCATATCGTCCAGGCAAACTTCCATTAATTGGACGCCTTTTAAAACGGTTTTTTCGTCCAAAAGAGAATTTTGACTCAATATTCTCACACCAAACTTCTGGCCTTCCTCAAGGGAAAGTTCCTTTTCATTGCTATGAATTCTTGGCTCAAGGTTTCCAGTAATATTTAAATATCTTTTATCATTTACTAATGTACGCGACCCAACAAAAATGACTGCTGAGAATCCAGATATATATTCAAAAACTCGCTAACGTATGTTGAACAAATCCACACCGACCCCTCTCCTAACTATAACACATCTTACGAGGGTATGACTACTTACTCTCTTTTCCATCAGAGGGACGAGATATATCAATTGTTATAATGGTTTTTTGCTGAGCGTGACTGGGAAAATTTATATTCATATATTTATAAATATATATATATATATATATATTTATATATATATATATATATATATATATATTTTTGGGCTCAAGCCATGTCGTCGTGATGGAAGTTCCTTAAAGTAGCTTCCTAAGGGATATATGTACTAAGTGATATTCCCAGAGAATTTTACCTTTAGGTATCCAGAATTCTAACTCCTGGCGCGAATATCCTTAAAATTTCTCGCAAAGATATCGCATAATATCAGTGGACGCATTTTTGACACGCCTCAATAGCAACCTGCACCCCAAACAGAGTTTTGGCTTCGAGGAGGATGTGGCAAAATAAAAGGGAGCCGTCCAAAGGCTCTCCCCACTCTCATAATACTATTGGGAATACAATAGCACCATTCCCACGATGGCGGACATTCCTTTTTTGTAGCGATCTCATTTGGTGATATTTCCTAGTGATATAACTTTTCGATCGTTTTACAGGGTTATTATTTTGCTTTCTCCATCTTCTTCCGCCTCTGGAAAGTTGAGTATCCGGTCTTTACTTTGAGTATATTTTAGCTCCTGTTTCACAATGAAATTAGAGTATTTTATTGTGTTTAAGAGCTAGGGCCAGTTACTGGAGGCATGTGTTATTTAGATAGCAGAACGACTTCAAGTTTTTAATAGTTTTATTTAATTATTTTAATTATTTAGCTATTTAATCATTTATTCTTGTAAAGTTTCGATAATGTGCATAATTTTAGTTTCCCCCTTTTCTCTGTTGACCGTATAGTTAGAGTTTCGGTGATTTAGGTAACTGAGATCTCGTATAGCCTAGGTAACCTTGCCTAGACGTTTTACTATACATTCAGACTTTCCCCCGGTTACCCTCGTGTATTGTTTTCATTCACTGGAGACTGATACCTCCTAGAATGTTATGAAACATTTCACGTCTCTTCGGAGACCTAAGGGTAATCTCTTTCCCTCTGAGTGTAGCCTCAGGCTATAGCCCTAATAGCCGTGCCTTGAATTTTATTCAGACATGGTTAACTTAGGGTTTATCCTGCCTCTTCCCTGAACCGTTGGTTGTAGTATACCATCAGGTTTTGGGATTTAGTCAGAATCTCAGAGTATTTAGTCTTATGTCGGCGACCTGCCGGCAGGGCGAATGGGTTGTAGGATACCATCATTCCCCTACCGGCTAGGTGGCCGGCAATGGAGGTTAGCCCTCATTAGCCGCACTTGAAGTTATGGTAGGATACCATCTTCTCCTTGCGACTAAAAGACTAGTCCTATGCCACAGTACTCTGGGGTGAAGAGTAATTTTCTTTAGCCTAGGATACGTGGCACTGGAATTCTGTTTCTTCTTTGTTGAGAGGAGGCGGCAGTGCCGCCATCCCCTTAACTGTGTCGGCAATCTCTGGGATGGAGAACTGAGTCTCTCCTGTTCCCTGGGATTCTGCCGATACCGAAACAGATTTTCTTTTACAGGTGGTAGGACTGACAATGTTTGCCAGTTCCTTTCACACTCGTTACAGGACCCTGTTCCCCTACCCATCTGTCCACTTTTGATGGCTGAGCCATTGTCTTTCTTTAGGCCGGCATCTTGCAACCTTACCTTTGCTGGTAGGTTGCCGGAGCAAGCCAGACTCCCTTTCTAGCCATGTCTTTGGCTAACGGCTGAGCATACTGCCGCCAACCACATCATCTGTCGGCAACTGCCGGCCCAGCCAGCAGCCAGCGACCAAGATGGCCGTGAGAGGGAAGTCCCTTCTGTTCCCAAGGTTCTTCAGTCCTCCCTTGGACTGCTGCTACAGGCCCTTTTGCCGGGGTACTGCCGGCCAGGCCGGCACAGATAGTGCTGACTCAGTTGGCAGCACGCCGACTGTACTGGTACTGTTGGACTTGCCAGCCGGCAGTGTATCGGCGGTACCTTGTCGGCAGTAGTACTGTAGCTGCATGGAAGCCTGAATGATACATTCTTCCCTTCTATTAGAACCTTTTTTTCTGGAAAAAAGGCAGTCAAATTAGACTTTTACATCCTTGATTACTGTATACATTCACAGTAAGGAGTAGCCTTTTTTTCCATGCTATCTCTCTCTCTCTATAGCTAGCATGCCGGGCATACCGGTAAGACCTAGCTATGCCGGCCACTTGCCGGCTGAAACTACTGTATATATTATACAGGTAGCCAGTATATCTGCAGTAGAGAATATACTGCAGATAGAAAACTACTATATAGTTTATACTAGTAGTTATTTCAAATATATTTTGGATATCCAACACAGGCATTTGCTGAGCCCAATCCTATATTGAATGAATATGATTTCTTCAATATCCTGATTAGAAATCAGTATTAGGATTACCCTACAATATCAAACACTTCAAGGCAGGAGTAATACACTCCTAACCCTTAAAAGGTGGAGCCTTTTTCCTTGAGTCTCCCAGATAAGGAAACTCTATATTTTAATATAGAAGAAGACTACAGCAAATAGGCTGAGTGGGATATAAAAATATATGTCTTTATTTTCCTAGTCCAGCTGGCTTCATGCTAGATGGACCATACTGTCATATGCTACTATGAAGGCAGCATAATGACTAGACTACAATACATGATGTACAGTAGCCAGTAAATTGCAATATAGACTTACTGCAATTAGAAAACTACAGTACCATGATACAGTAGTATTTTCTGACATACCTTGGGTACCCTTGTACGAGCATTCTGCTGGTCCCGTTCATATATTGAATGAATAGTTTTCTTCAATATTCTGATCGATAATCAGTCATCCTGACCCCACAGTATTAACATTATTTTGGGACAGTGATTTGATACTTCTCTACCACTAGGGGTAAGAGTCCTTCTACTTGGAGGTACTCTATAGAAAAATCTCCATGTAGTTAACACTGAGTGGAGGCAACAGCATTTGCTCACAGGGGTACAAAAGTATGTATCTCCTACTATCCCTTTATAGCTTACTATCCTAAGCTACTCTATTGTAAAGGACATTTGCATGTTGATTGTCAAGGAGATAATCCATTGTATACTCATTTGGTTTTCCTTTTTTTACGGGAGGAATACAATATATCTTGTGCTGCAGTCCTCTGCAAGGCCATGAGTAAGTATTTTTACGTTCATAATACTTGCAGGTTTCATGCCCCCTGCAATATTATTTCCGGATCCCTACATTATTTGAACCGACAGGTTTGCAATATATGTCGGACATTAATGTCCGTAGGTTTTGAAAATCCCAAGTCTACAGAAACTAGGGATACAGCTCAATATAAATTACGCAACTGGGTGAGAGGCTTTCAAAAGATCTCTCCGGGACCTTTCCGACCTAATGATGGGATGCGTAAGCTACTATTTCTGGAAACAAGCGAGGAAACAGTAGTGCCTCAGGAGCTAACTACATCCCCTGACGGCCAGAAAACCTTTGGGATTAAGGGCAAGAAATGCCCCAAGGTAGAAGATGTTGCGTCGGAATTTCCTCCGCCTGTGCCGGCCTTAAACTATCGATGTCGACATCTTCGTCTTCTACCCCTAATTTGGATAATGTGGTACAATTATGTATCCAGCTGAAGAATCAAATAGAGAGCTTTCGTAGACAATACGAAAAGCAGGAAGTAAAACGCAAGATAGATCCTCGTAAAGTTTCTCTTGTCGCTTCCCAGGGGTCAGTCAAACGACCCATGAATTAAGACCTAACAACATGCTTCATAACCAATCCCTGAAGGTTCGCGGAGCAGATGCCAATTTCAAATGGAAATCTCTGCATCTCAGAGAAAATAGTGCTGTTCCTTTGGACAAAATTCAATTTTGGCTAAGCTTTGATGCTTTCTCTAATTGTTGGGTTCGACTGAAGAACGAACCAAAGTCAAGAAAAGGAATGGAACCAAAGGAGGTCTTGATTCTCGACCATGATAAGGCACAGACTATCCTTTCAGGTAGTCTAAGAAAGGTGGGTTATTCAGAGTCAAAGGTATTCTCACTGAATAATGGACACCCTTCCTTTCTTGCTCCTACTTCACTCTCAATCCCCTTTATGAGGAAGCATTTACTTCTGTTGCCAAAGCAGTAGAGGCGAATAAGCCATGTCCCACACTCGATGAGTGCAAGCCTTTGTCACCAGCTTTTCCCGGACAAGAAAAGGATTGGAAGGAAGTCCTTTTGACATTTCCGGTAGGAAAATTAGACAAGGACGTCGCAAGTCGACAATTCAAGGTATGTCTCCTAAATTGTCTGAGTTGCTCTTGTGTAATGAACAGGAGTCAAAGAAGAGACTTGCGACATTCCTTTCTCTACAAAACTACATAGAGTTGTGTTCAACCTACGAAAGTACCCAAGACATGCTCAAGGTCATAGCCAAAATGCATATGGCTATCTTGGTGGAGGACCCTTACGCCTTTCTGAAGGCTAGGAGAGCATGTAGAGAGTTTGTGTTCGCTGATACAACAGTAAAACACGAAACAAGGAAGCTAATATCTTCCAACATCTGGGGTAAAGACCTCTTCCCACATGAGGTCATTAAGAAAGTAATTAAGAACGCCACTATGGAGAACATAGGTCTTCTACAAAAAATGGGGCATTCCTTCAAAGAGAAAATCTTCTGTGGTTGTGAGTCCCCAAGCTAAAAAGAAGATCGGAAATGCTGGAAATATTCGGGCTGCTCAATAACATCCAACTGTTCCAGTGACCACGGTGCTACAAGCAGATGGTCAAAAGTCTAAGCCTACTGACTACTCGAAGCATAAAGACGCTTCGGCTAGGAGGAACTTTCCCTCAGGATCGCAGGACCTTCGATTCTTCGGTCCAAAGCTTATTCAAGATGAGCCATTGATGGGAAACAGAAATGTCCCTACCATCATTTCCTTACCTCCTCCTACAGTTCAAAACCCACCTGGAGGAGTATACCTGAGAGCTATAGAGCATACGGGTAGTAAGAAAACTTTAGCTCATCGAGTTCCAGGGAAGGCTGATTCGTGTTCACGAGAAGGACTCAAGATATCAATGAGCCATTCTGAACTCGTCGCCACTCAACAAGTTCATAAAAAACAGCAAGTTCTGAATGTTAATCTTTCTGAACATATGGACCTTGTTCCAATTAAGGGTGTTCGTAGTATTGTCAGACCTGAAAGGTGTCCTTCGGAACCTTCCAGTCAACCACCCCCCCTTCCTCCTATCTAGAATTCATTTTACAGAGAGTAACATTCATCCTAAGGAAGATACGTGTTGGACTCACAGTCCTAAGTATCTTTAAAGGATTGACGAACTTAGTCACGTCAAATTCAAGCCTAGAAATAGTTCAGGTATTATTATACCTGACCAAGAGGCTGGAGTGGGCAGCACCCGAAGTGTCCAGCCAATGTGCATTCAAAGAGATAACCCGGTTCCTGGGACATCACGGATGCAAGATAAGCTTCTAGAAGTCTCGTCTTTCTCCAGCTCAGGGGTTTCGATGTTTGAAAAGCCAATGAAGCCCTCAGTCACATCAACTCTCCTCTCCTTTGGAAATATAAAAGGAACTCATGAGGTCTGTCAAGAGAATCAAGTATTCAGTCAGAATTCCAAAACGCCAACAGAAAAAAGCGCTAAACTTTAGCCAGTTTGCTATAGTGACAGACCTGGTGCTAAAGGCACACCGGAAAGATTCGTTAAGAGCTTGGAGAAAACACGCATCAAACGCTTGAAGAGATCAAGAAAGACTGAGATCGGTCCCTCTTTAATTGCTTCTCTAACAGAAATTAGAGCACGAAAGTCCCAAGACTCTGCTGGTCCTTTCATGGGTGGGGAAGACCCCTCCACACAGACCAGACTCTCTACGAAGCGATAATAAGACGTCACATTCAAACGTCTCATTCAGTCTTGGTGAAGTTACTCATCCCTCTTTTAAAGGGACGGCACCTACCAGCAGTTCATTTACAACTGATCCACGATATGATGGTGGATACTCTATTTCGATACAAACCAAAAGAGTTGGAATGGTCCATGGGCGCAGACACATTCCCTCCCAGATGGGAACAAGTCCCGGAAGTGCAATTCGACCTCTTCATTACGAGCGTCTTCAAAAAACTACCTCGCTATATGGCCCCATACGAGGATCCTCTAGTGGGGCTGATAGACTAGATGAGGGCTTGTCATAGCTCTGACCCTAGGTATATTTCCGAAGATTCAGAAATTAACTGCCTTCGTTTTATCACAGAGAACCCAAACCCTTCATTTCATGATTTTCTCGCTCTAGCGGTTAGAAAAGGTTTGGGATCTCAAAAGGCAATATATAATTCTTAGAAGAATACAAGGCCAATTCAACTAGAAGACAATATAAGTCTTCCTATAAAAAGTGGGTTGTATTTGTCAAAGCAAAAGGACCGAAAGAAATTTCAATGAACTTCTGTCTGTCCTTTGTCCACCTTCATAGCCAAGGTCTGGCGGCCAATACGATAAATACGTGCAAGACAGCCTTGACTAGGCCCTCTCCTATATGCCTTTCAAGTGGATCTGGCGAATGAAATCTTTAATAAGATTCCGAACGCATGTGCTAGGCTTAAGCCCGCGGTACCACCAAAGCCCATCTCTTGGTCTTTGGACAAGGTCTTACATTATGCCTCATCTGTGAACAATGAAGATTGTTCTGTCAAAGATCTAACCAAAAGGTTATTTTCCTATTCGCTATCGCCTCCGGGGCTAGAGTTAGTGAAATAGTGGCTGAGGGTCATATTCAGTTCACGGAAGTAGGAGAACTGAATTTATTTCCTGATCCATCCTTTCCCGCTAAAAACGAGCTACCCACTAAGAGGTGGGGTCCTTGGAGAATCTGCCTTCTGAAGGAAGATGTCTCTCTATGTCCTGTAGAGTGTCTAAAGGTCTATCTTCGTACAACTTCAGACTTCAGGGGAGGACAGATCTTTAAAGGAGAAACTTCTGGATCAAATTTATCCCTAAAACAACTAAGGGTAAAGCTCACCTAATTTATTTGTAGAGCGGATCCGGACAGTACTCCCGCAGGTCATGATCCGTGAAAGATTGCTTCAGCACTGAACTTTTTTTCAGTATATGGACTTTGAGAACCTTCGTTCATACACCTGATGGAAATCATCCAGAGTGTTTTAAGAACACCATGCAAAACAAGTGCATGAACTGAAACACTTCGTAGTGGCGGCAGGTAGTGTATTTAAACCTGCCCCTAATTACTGTGTTAAACAGTTTATGGTTTGGGACCTCACATGTCCTCGCACATATAACAGATGAGA
>NC_090758.1:43055805-43060805 GCF_036898095.1 Palaemon carinicauda
AAATACCAGCCTATTTATACATTCATATCATTTACAATACTTTTTAGCTTCCCTGCATTTATTATGAGAGAGAGAGAGAGAGAGAGAGAGAGAGAGAGAGAGAGAGAGAGATTTTGTATTATTTAATGTGTAAAGAAATCTGTCATGTAATCTGTTATAAAAACAAAAAATTATCTCTCACTTTATAGAAGTTTCGATGTATAAAATTTCTATTGTAAATATAAAAAAATTAGTAAATAAATATTGAATATTTGATATTTTCTTTCATTTTTACAAGGAAAAAATTCCACTGAAATCGAAACAAAAATTTTCTCGTTTCTTGAATTCTCTTTCCATATTTCATATTAAATACTTATTCCATAGTGTAGTCTTTGAGGAACTGCGTTAAGACTCCCACTCAGTACAGCCTTCTAATGGCTCTGACAGTATTCAAAATACATAAAAAAAGATGGTTTGATGTTTCTTCCAGAGCACAATATATGGCGTTTGAATATACTCTCCATTCAAGGCGATTATATTTTGAGGCAGTGGCTAACATTATTCACATATATTTGGTTTTTCTCATTTTACTTTTTATTAAAAAAATTAGATTTAGTTGATATAAAGGGTAATTCTATAAAAAATTATTTTTTTTTTCGAACGGCGTTGGCATTTCATAGAAATGATATAGTTTTAATCCCTTCCATACCAGAAAATTTCTTTAACGTGTAATAATTAGTAGGAACAGATTAAGGGGAATAATAAGAAAAAGGGATACTCCATATCATATGAATTTCCACTCAATCAACTGATTGCATACAGCACAGACGAGAGAGAGAGAGAGAGAGAGAGAGAGAGAGAGAGAGAGAGAGAGAGAGAGAGTTATCAAGTATATCTTCTCATTGCTAGTACAGTGAATGTATTCTTCAAATACAAATGAACTGTTTAAAATTAGATCTATACTCAGCTTGAAAAATAAAAACTGAATTAATTCTCTAAAAGAAGAAAAATGTATCTACTTCACTTTAACATAACAATCAATTATCTCATATCAACCGACGCCTTTATATTCAAATAATCTTTGTACTGGAAAAGCCAGAGATGGTCCAAAGGGGAACACACACCCCAACCTGTGTCAAGAGCTTCCCAGTTCCACCTAATAACTCTGGCTGTCAATCAAAACAAAAAATTTGATGAAGTTACATCGGCAGATGATACGATTTTATATCTTTCAGAGGGAATTTATCGAAGTCTTGCTTATTCATTGATTGATTGAATTAAGATATTTTTGGCGTCGTGATATCGAAGGTTTTTGAAGGCGATAATCTTTATTATGAATAAGTAAAAAGGAATAAAAATACTTATCTCGATGCAATATAAGCAAAGATATTCTTATAAAAGTTGAGTAGTTTTCAGGTTGAATATATATATATATATATATATATATACATATATATATATACATATATATACATATATATATATTTATATATGTATATATATATATATATATATATATATACATTTCCCAAAACTGAGGTGTTGGACCTTTATCCTTAAGCCAGATATTTGGCATAATAAGGTCATTTCCATGATCCGAGTGAAGTTAGGATATTGTGAAAAGTCTTATAAATAGACTTGCAAGTAATTCAATGAACTTTTATGTTCGACCAAACGACTCTTTTGCTGTATTGTTTATAGAAGTCCGGAATTTATTCTACATAAGAAAGGAAAATTTCTATTCTGGGATATGAGAGAGAGAGAGAGAGAGAGAGAGAGAGAGAGAGAGAGAGAGAGAGCAATAACAATCCATCAGAACAATTTTCATCTCAAACTGCATTTCTGCTTCTAGTTCATAAAGTTTGGATCTCGGCCATGAATTCAAAATGAATAACTTTCTCCTAATCAACATTAATAACAAGAGATTAGTCAGGGCAAAGACCGGATTTAATAGGATAACACTATGATCCTTCTTCTTCTTCTTCTTCTTCTTCTTCTTCTCTCTCTCTCTCTCTCTCTCTCTCTCTCTCTCTCTCTCTGATAAGGGATGAACCCAAATCCTTAATAATATCAGGGAAAGTTGCTTCATGAAGACTTAAATGCCATTTACTTGAAGAGCGAGCGGAGGGAAGGCCAATTGAAGGACAGGGGACTTTTGTGAAGGGGTAAAGGACATTTGAGGTGAAAGTGAAGGGTAATTGAAGGTTCAAGGAGAGGGAGAGGGGTATTACGCTGTAGGTGGATAATGTACGCACATGTGAATGAATAATAGAATTTGGCATCTTTTGTTACATATTCTTTAGTATGAAATTTCACTATTCGCAGACATTATATATATATATATATATGTATGTATATATATATATATATATACACATATATATATATATATATATACGTATATATATATATATATATACGTATATATATACATATATATATATATATATATATGTATATATATACTGTATATGAATATATATATATATATATATGTATATATATATATATATATATATGTAAGTATGTATATATTATATTTTATATATAATATATATATATATATATATACAGTATATATATATACATATATATATATATATATGTATATATATATATATATATATTCATATACAGTATATATATATATATATATATACATATATATATATATATATATACATTGGTAGAGCAATTCAAACATTTTAATTACTGAATTTGTGTTGACAATAAATTCATTGAATGAAAGATTTGAATGAGGTTTTTGTTAATTAGAAAGAATAAAAAAAAACACTCAATGCAAAATGTCTCAAAATTTAAATATAGTTTGATTTATTTGTATATAGCCCTGGATATATATTTTTCATATTAAAGTAAGGATATATATAAGTTTTCTGTTATGCAGATATCATTATACATTATTTTTGTCTGACTTTTGGAACAGGGCAAAGAGAATATCCAATATTATTCAAGTTCTTCTAAAACAGGTTAGTTAGAATAGGATTAATGGTCTGATGATAGTATTTTCTCCATATTTTTTTTCATTTTTCTTTCGATAAGGTCATCATTGTTCTTTTTCAATTTATTTAATCAATCAGTCCTTCAAAATTCCTTCTCATATAAGAATGAAGACACATTTTAGGAAAACAGATGAAAAATTAATTTCAAATTAAATTTATGATGAGTATGAGAAATGTTTGCTTGTCAGTTTGGATGATTCTATTATTACTATTATTATTGTTATTATTATTATTATTATTATTATTATTATTATTATTATTATTATTATTATTATTATTATTATTACTTGTTAAGGTATAACCCTAGTTGGAGAAGCAGGAAGCTATAAGCCCAGAGGCACTAACAGGGAAAATAGCCCAATGAGGAAAGGAAACAAGGAAAAATAAAATATTCTAAGAAGAGTATTAACATTAAAATAAATATCTCCTTCATAAACTAGAAAAGCCTTAACAAAACTAGGGGGAGAGAAATAAGATAGAATATTGGGCCCGAGTGTACCCTCAAGCAAGAGAACTATAACCCAAAACAGTGGAAAACCATAGTGCAGAGGCTATGGCACTACCAAGACTAGAGAACAATGGTTTGATTTTGAAGTATCATTCTCCTAGAAGAGCTGCTTACCATCGCTAAAGAGTCTCTTTTACCCTTACCAAGAGAAAAGTGGCCACTAAACTAATACCCGGCAGTAACCTGTTGGGTGAGTAAGAATTGTTTGGCAATTTCAATGTTGTCAGGTGTATGAGGACAGAGGAAAATATGTAAAGATTAGACCAGACTATTCAGTGTGTGTTTGTGCTTGTGAACTGTATCCAGTGAGAAGGATTAAATGCAGTACTGTCTGGCCAGTCAAAAGACCCCATAACTCTCTAGCGGTAGTATCTCAACGGGTGGCTGGTGCCTAGCCAACCTACTACCATTCTTCATATTCAAGGTGACATGGAGATGACACAACAACAACAACAACTAATGCAACCGTTTCTAAGCAACTTTAGGACAGCGTCCTCAGACATGTCCTCATTCATGTCTGTGATTTGACCATTTCATCACCACGATGGCCAGTGGGGATTGGTGGTAGGGGAGAGTTAATCCGTATCACTTACAGCAAACCAACCTAGTATTTCGGCCGGGCTAGTACATCTTTACTGAGCATGGTGTTTAACAAACCTTATCACCAGGTTAAAGTATCTACACTCAGAAAGGGAAGAAATGCCTATCAGTGTGGATGATTCTATTCTAGTTATCAGAGGAATAGTGATAATGAATGAATAAATGATACCCTATGAAATACATAGATGGTTGAGTATTTGAGCTACTAATACATTGAGTAAATTGATGAATAAATTAAATAAATAAACATAAATGAGTCTGACCTTTAGGAGGAATGTAGATATTCAGGTAGAGGCAATCCTCACTCTGTCTCTTCAACGCCGGCTGGTACTTTCTCAGACAGTCGTACCTGTCCTTCGTCATCCTAGTGAGGGCCTCTGTCTCATTAGACAGATCTGGGAATCTCTGAGGTCATGAAGGACCGAAGTGGGTGGCTTCATGAACGCCCACCCATTGTGATAGCGCCCGCGTCGGGCTGAAGCGGTTGGCTCCTATGGGCCGCGTGGCGTATGGGATACCCAGGTAAGTTGCTACCTCTAATTTGTCGTCAGTTTCCTGCCGGTAGAAGCCACGGAGCTGTCAGTACTTGGTGGATGTGGCGGGAGTCTTTGGAGGGCCTTGGCAAGAGGTCAGGTCACAGAGAATGGAGAAGTTTATCAAGACGGTCAATGAAAAAACGTTGATTTGTTTAACTGGAGCAACGTTCCCAAGTTTCATTGTTCACTTGGTTCTAACACTGGACTCTAAGAGTCATAAACGTTTTTGAAGTTTCTCTTTTATAAACTTTTTCTGAGAAATGTTTACTCTCTTTTAGGTGATATAATCTTGGTTTGGTCATCCTCTTCATAGTCCCCAAGAGAGATTAGGCCATCAAACGATTAACTGAGCTCTAC
>NC_090758.1:43073305-43075805 GCF_036898095.1 Palaemon carinicauda
ATACGCGAGCAAACTAGAGGATATTCGAACATATATAATAAAATGGAAATGGACATGTGCCAGATATATAATAAGAATGACAGACAATGGATGGACATTAAAAATAACAGAATGGGTCCCGAAAGATTACCAAAGAACCAGGGGAAAGGAAGAGAAGACGATGGATTGATGAACTAAGGAAGTTTCCGGGAGTGGACTTGCATGAAATCACCACAATCAGATGCAAGGGGATAGACATGTATGAGTCCTTTTTTTCTGCAGTGAACTATCAACTGCTGCTGCTTATGATGATGATGATGATGATGATGATGATGATACACTCAACATGGGCTGAAATACTTGTGGTAAATTTTCTTCTATGATAATTAATTAGTTATTCTATTAGTTACTTTCTTCTTATCATTAGTTCCTTACAAAAATGATTGCTTTCAAGTCCTCTCTTAAATCTTAGACATTACCTTCAATGACTCAATTAAAATAATATATAGTTTTATTCGAAGAATAGCTGTCCTCTATCGTTTTAATGTGGGAAATGGAAATGCATGCATCAAATAAATTTCAATATTATATGTATTCAGGTGATGGATCGTCATAGTAAAGGGAACCAATGTGCATTATTAGATATTAAATTGATACGTTGTATTAAAATCATTTTAGTCTCATCATTTCTCATCAAACCAATTTTTAATGTAATCAGTATATGTTAATTTAAATCTTCGCTTAGTTATCTAATTCTCAAAATTCCTTTCAGTTAACAAAAATGTAGTTACACATTTTCTATCCCACCAATTGCTTTCCACTTTTCAGTCCTTTAGTAAACATACTTTATATAGAAAATATAGTTAAAAGTAATCATTTCTATCCATTTACATCCAGTCTGTGAATATACTTTTCAGAATAAAATAAAACAAACACTATTACTTTCAATAGGTACTTAAGGGCTTCTTTTAATGCATATTGAACCAAGGAACAACTTTACTGACTTGCATATATTTACTAAGGAAATGATGATAAGGTTTATTTTATAAGTAATTCACACCTTAGAATGCCCTTATCAACAAACGACAAATTCGAGGGTAGGTGATGTAGGACAGTCAGGCAGACGTTGGCGAAGAAACAGAAATATGACAATTTTCTCTTTTCGTTATCCTATTTGTTTATGTTGATTACCCTGATGATATGAACATCAAATTACAACATAGTCATAAACCCTTTGGCTTATAATTATTACTCCATAAATGATTTGATTCTGTAATGAATAATGATATATCCATTCAAGGAAATTCCATTTGGCTTCGCTGTCCCAACCTCGTCCCACTTCCCTCAACTGTGTTGATGATTCTTACGTTGGTCATTCATACAGTATCAAGGCTCATTATCTATGTGTTCTAATGAAGAAATAAAATTTGAAAACATTTTGCAAGTAAACCCTGGCTGCTTTCCATTATACATGAAAAAATAACACGTTTTTTTTTTTTTTAAATATCCATTTATAATAAGGGAAATATAGTTGGATAATTCACCAATTCTCTAGCCTCTCCATCCTTACCATACTTTTTTTTTCTTTTTTCTTTCTTTTTGACCCACGTGTTCGTCAAAGAATTGTCTACATTAGTTGGGCCAAGGTGGCTCTGATGCCATCTATTGGCGGTAAAGTAAAACTCGTTACGATTTATGGTAGGGAGCTAGAGGGGGGTCTTGGTTTATGTCTTTTGGGATGTAGCAAACTTGTTTTTCTTCGTAGTTCTGGGTAATAATACATATCATACCATATAACATATTGATTATCTTCTGGTGTCATATAAAGGTAATTAGGATTAGATCAAATAACTGTTTAATTACTTGATTGATTTCAGTACAAGTGGCATTCTCTCTGGCAGTCTCACTTTCGCCCTGATCCCCAAATATAATTGAACAAACGATTGTTTATTAAAGAAATATATCTGACATTTAATGTGAATTCTTCAATTTCCTAAACAGAATTAAGTTGTGTTTATACTGCAATGAAGCAAAAGTTTAATTGTGTCTGTTTTATGGAGAAATTTTCACCAGAAATAGAGTAATGAAAATTATAATGAGGGGATGAGGGGGACAATTAGTAATTGTGTACTGTACTACTAAGGCCATCTATTGGTCAAGAAAATGAACAATGATCAGAGCTCTGTAATTCTTGCATTCAGGAATCTTCCAAAGGTAAATTTTGTTAGAAAATAGTCTAAACTGCCTACTTGATCAGAACTGAAAATAATTTATACTTCCTACGCATCTCTTATATAGGTGGCAATCTATCGGCCTTTTTCAATTGCATAGAATCATTCACTTGAATGGAGCAAGGGACATGAGCTACCGTCATTTTACAAGAGGTAAAAAGACTCTGGTTCTGTTTAAAACATAATTAAAATATAATTTCATGATAAGTTAATCTTGATATATGCATCAAAAATCTTTATTTAAATAATGCTTTTTTTCTTCTGATTTTGTTAAATTCCACGTTTTAGAG
>NC_090758.1:43086400-43098900 GCF_036898095.1 Palaemon carinicauda
GAGAGAGAGAGGAGAGAGAGAGGAGAGAGAGAGAGAGAGAGAGAGAGAGAGATAGAGGGGGGGGGGGAGTTGTCATTAATCAGTAGTTTGACATATTTGTAAAAATTATCAAGAAATCTTTCTTATGACAAGTAAGGTTTTAGTTTTTTTTGTAAATACAATTATGAAAAAAGTAAGAAAATATCTCTAATTTACCCTAGATACAATACTGCAAAAAGATTACAAAAGTCAAATATCTTTTCATATGTATTCAGAGGTTTAGAATTGTATTGACAAATTGCATCATATCTTTGAATAGGAGGTTAATATATTGGTGCAAATGTATAATCCAAATTCCATTTATTTTAGTCTAGATCTTTCATTTAGGAATATAAAAATCAAATCAATATCATAAATTAGTGTTCAAACAATAAAAAAAAAAAACTACAGAGACATTTTAAAATCATTCTCTTCACTACTGATTTATGAGTAAAATTAATAAAATCCTGTCAAATATATTTTGTGTTCAAATGGATAAACCTTGATGATACAATATTTTTCTTATATAAAAGCATCGGTAATTTCTTAGGGGTTTGATAGAGTTGCTTGCATTAAATATATCAATAACTTGTTTCCTCTGTTTTCTTTATCTATAATTTCTTTTTTGTTCATATTTTGGTAAGGAATATACGGATGTTCAAATATATATTAATATCCACAATATTATTATTATTATTATTATTATTATTATTATTATTATTATTATTATTATTATTATTATCAGTTGTATATCGAATGTAGTTAATGTAAAAAGGCACATTTATTTATCATAGGATTAATATTAATAATGATAATTGTAATTTTGATTAGCTGCTAACGTCTTTAATAAAGACATAAATAGATTCTGGTTAAAGTTTTGCTTTTTATTATGTGGTTTATTTGCAGAATATTAGGATTTGCTCTATAACGTGGAATTTAACAAAATCTGAAGAAAATAAGTATTATTTAAATAATGATTTTTGATGCAAAAATCAAGATTAACTTATCATGAAATTATGTTTTAATTATGTTTTAAACAGAACCAGAGTCTTTTTACCTCAAGTAAATTGACGGTAGCTCATGTCCCTTGCTCCATTCAAGTGAATGATTCTATGCAATTGAAAAAGGCCGATAGATTGCCACCTATATAAGAGATGCGTAGGAAGTATAAATTATATTCAGTTCCAATCAAGTAGGCATTTTAGACTATTTTCTAACAAAATTTACCTTTGGAAGATTCCTGAATGCAAGAATAACAGAGCTCTGAGCATTGTTTATTTTCTTGACCAATAGATGGCCTTAGTAGTACAGTACCCAATTACTAATTGTCCCCCTCATCCCCTCATTATAATTTTCATCACTCTATTTCTGGTGAAAATTTTTCCATAAAACAGACACAATTAAACTTGTGCTTCATTGCAGTATAAACACAACTTAATTCTGTTTATGAAATTGAAGAATTTATATTAAATGTCAGATATATTTCTTTAACAAACAATCGTTTGTTCCATTATATTTGGGGGTCAGGGCAAAAGTGGGGTTGCCAGAGAGAATGCCACTTGTACTGAAATCAATGAGACAATCAAGTAATTAAACTGTTATTTGATCCAACCTTAATTACCTTTATATGACACCAGAAGATAATCAATATGTTACATGGTATGACATGTATTATTACTCAGAACTACGAAGAAAAACAAGTTTGCTACATCCCAAAAGACATAAACCAAGAGCCCCCTCTAGCTCCCTACCATATATCGTAACGAGTTTTACTTTACCGCCAATAGATGGCATCAGAGACACCTTGGCCCAACTAATGTAGACAATTCTTTGACGAACACGTTGGTCAAAAAGAAAGAAAAAAAGAAAAAAAAAGTATGGTAAGGATGGAGAGGCTAAAGAATTGGTGAATTATCCAACTATATTTTCCTTATTATAAATGGATATTTTTATCAAAAAATCGTGTGATTTTTTCATATATAATGGAAAGCAACTACGGTTTACTTGCAAAATTTTTTCAAATTTTATTTCTTCATTAGAACACAGATAATGAGCCTTGATACTGTATGAATGACCAACGTAAAAATCATCAACACAGTTGAGGGAAGTGGGACGAGGTTGGGACAGCGTAGCCAAATGGAATTTCCTTGAATGGAAAATAACATTATTCATTACAGAGTCAAATAATTTAACGAGTAATAATTATAAGCCAAAGGGTGTATGACTATGTTGTAATTTAATGTTCATATCATCAGGGTAATCAACATAAACAAATAGGATAACGAAAAAGGAAAATTGTCATATTTCAGTTCCTTCGCCAACGTCTGCCTGACTGTCCTACATCACCTGCCCTCGAATTTGTGTTTGTTGATAAGGGCGTTCCAAGGTGTGAATTACTTATAAAATAAACCTTATCATCATTTCCTTAGTAAATATATGCAAGTCAGTAAAGTTGTTCCATGGTTCAATATGCATTAAAAGAAGCCTTTAAGTACCTATTGTAAGTAATAGTGTTTTATTTTATTCTGAAAAGTATATCCACAGAATGGATGAAAATGCATAGAAATAATTACTTTTAACTAGACTTTTTAGATATAGAATGTTTATTACAGGCCTGAAAAGTGGAAATCAGTTGGTGGGATTGAAAATGTGTTACTACATTTTTGTTGACATAAATTATTATGAAATGGGAATTTTGAGAACCAAAAAAACCAAGCGAAGATTTAAATTCACATATACTGATATCATTAAATTAGGTTTGATGAGAAATTATGAGACTGAAATGAATTTAATGCAACTTATCAATTTAATATATTATATTGCACATTGGTTCCCTTTACTATGACGATCCATTATCTGAATGCATATCATATTTAAATGCATTTGGTGAATGCATTTCAATTTCTAACATTAAAACGATAGAGGACAACTATTTTTCGAATAAAACTTTATATTATTTCAATTGAGTCATTGAAGGTATTGTCTAAGATTTAAGATAGGACTTGAAAGCAATAATTTTTGTAAGTAACTAATAAAAAGAAGAAAGTAACTAATAGAATAACTAATTAATTATCATAGAAGTTAATTTACCACAAGCATTTCATCCCATGTTAAATGTATCATCATCATCCTCATCGTCATCATCAACATCATCATCATCATCATCATCATCATCTTTATCATCATAACCAGCAGCAGGAGTCAATAGTTCACTGCAGAAAAAAGGCCTCATACAAGTGTTTCCACTTGCGTCTGATTATGGTCTTTTTATGACAGTTCACGCCCGGAAACTTCATTAGTTTATCAATCCATCGTCTTCTTTTCCTTCCCCTGCTTCTTTTAAAATCTTTCGGGATCCACTCTGTTATTCTTAATGTCCATCTATTGCCTGTCATTTTTATATGTCTGGCCTATGTCTATTTTGTTATTCTTAATTGTTGTTAGAATAACCTCTACTTCAGTTTGCTCATGTATCCATTTTTCTCTTTCTGTTTCTTAGTGTTATTCCCATCTATATTCTTTCAAATGCTCTTTGAGTTGTAAAAACTTATGTTCTAAGGGTTTAGTAACACTCCAAGTTTCTCATGCATAAGTTAATATTGGTAGGACCATATGATTAAATATTTTTTCTTTTTAGAAAAAAAAATACTCTTGCCTAATAATCCACCCACGTAAATTCAACATAAAAAAGTAAACACTGATAATAATTGGCCAAAAGAAGATAATACATAAAATACTACATTAATATTTTTTCCTGAGAAATATTGACAGCCACCAAAACAGATTTTAATCTATATCAGATACTCTAAAAAGAACCCAAAAAATTTAGATTTTTATCTAACATGGAAAACAATGAAAAGGAATTCTGCCTTTTATTAGAGATATTGAAAACCAGAACATTTTTTTTTGTCAGACCTATTTTCGGCCAAGAACCAGATTTTCGATAGATTGAACTCAGATATAAAACTATTTGTTAGAAGTTCACGTGTATATTCAAACTTATGTAAGCAAACCAACATACGTCTCTCTCTCTCTCTCTCTCTCTCTCTCTCTCTCTCTCTCTCTCTCGTACACACACACACACACCCATACAGACCTGGACACAGACATGCACACACACAAATATATATCTATATATGTATATATATATATATATATATATATATATATATATATATATATATATATATATATATATATATATATATATATATATATATATATATATATATATCAACAATGAAATAGTATATTACCGTGATGTAGTTTATCATAAGTATTACGATAATTTCATTCCTGATTGATAAAACCAAACAACTATTCCAATTCTGTTAACAAAAACAAGAGAGAGAGAGAGAGAGAGAGAGAGAGAGAGAGAGAGAGAGAGAGAGAGAGAGATCCGAGAACTCCCCTTTGGATCTTTACCTCTCCTAAGCACGTCAAAGTAGATACAATTTCATTTAAACATCCTCGAATACTTAACAGATCTGGATTAAGAATTAAGCAAATAACAGCAAAAATGTTAAAAATCTTTATACATAAGTGAACATAAAAGCTTTTTAAAATTACCCAAGATTTTATCAAAGAAAAAACTTGATGATCGAAAATGCATAATTGGCACAGATATTTGGCGAGTCTGTAACATTGGCAGACTTTTCAAATACAATCGGGAACTAATTTTCTAGTTCATTATAGCCAATAATTAGAATTAAATTTTGCTCTTGTATCCATATTGCTCATATATCTGTCTATCAACTTTATACCCATAATTTCTCTTTCCACAATTCTTTGATTTGTAAGTAGCTTTTGTTTTATGACTTTAGTAAGGCTATGTATGAGTTGAAACTGGTAGTTCCACCTGATTTTTTTTTCTTTTTAGAGAAAAGACATTATACTTTTCCTAAACTCATGCTTATCCTCCTTTAAATTTGGTCGCATATCCTGGTAAAACCTTATTGTCTGTCATATGTACATAAATGCATTAACAATTTCTATAGGTCTATAAATATGTTTTATTTAGCGTGTCTGTACTTTCATTGTAAACTATATTAGTTTTACTCATATTTATTTCCACTCATATATTGCGCTTTCTATATTCAAATCATCGATCATCTTTCGCAGAAAATCCCTTGAATAAATAAATAGAAATAAGATATCTACAAATCTTAAGCTCTTAAGTTATTCCACATTACTATTAATTCTCACATTTTCCCAGTCTAAGTAATTAAAAACTTCTTCTCTTCTTTCTATGAATAATTTACGAGAGAAAGGTCTCCCTGTGTAACTCCTTGCTTAATCGGAATTTTCTTACTAGCTATGTAGTGTTGAGGTTTCTGTGCTATCTATATAGATATCTTCAATATTAAGATTCATCTTATCCTTACTTTTGAAGGGCTTTCATTACTGCTGAATTTTTGGTAGTATGAAAAGCTGTCTCATAGTCTATAAAAGCCGTATTTATTGGTTTATCATATTTTGCTTATCTTTAATTTTGGTGTGATTTCCTATACCCAATGTTTTCAGTCCGTTTTTTTTTTTTTTTTGGATAGCTTTACTAATTCAACTTTATCTATCATAGATTTCACCATCATTTACAGTCATTTCCTTGCTAGAGTTTTTTGTATTTTCATATTTCCTGTGATTATATCTATCTATATAATCATGGGTAAATTACTAATTCGCTGATTCCCCCCCGGTGGTCTGATCCCGTAGTAAAGAGAATCCAGATATATTGAGGAGTATAATATATGTTTATATAGAATATGAAAAACCCGTCAAAATGTGAAAAATTATATTGTACATATACATATATGCATCAATATCTGAACTCTTCAACTCTTACCTAATCTACCCCAGGTTTTTACCATGCGAACACTGACCCAGTGGGTCGCCCAACCGTAGCTAACTACGGCCTGATGGACCAGCTGGCAGCCTTGCACTGGGTTCAAGAGAACATCGTCCACTTCGGGGGGGACCCAGGTCAGGTCACGGTCATGGGTCACGGCACGGGAGCCGCCTGCCTCAACTACCTTGTCATATCGCCCGCTGCTACAGGTCAGTCAGTAAGTAAACCTTGTTCTCTGTGACAAAGGGAAATTTCAAAGATTTTAAGATATTCATTAGTTGATGTTACATGTGGTTGGAGGGATGACATGATGTTAATGGTTGTTTTACGATATTTCTAAAGGATGTATTTGGTATCAGGATTAATTCTAATGCTGATAGTATTGCTGCTGCAGTTACTGTAATCTAACTAATTCTAATATTACTAGCACTACAACTAATAATAATAATAATAATAATAATAATAATAATAATAATAATAATAATAATAATAATATTAAAAATAAGCTTGAATTTTTTACTATATTATCATTTAATAATAATAATAATAATAAATATTATTATTATTATTATTATTATTATTATTATTATTATTATTATTATTATTATTATTATTATTATTATTATTATTATTATTATTATTCTTATTATTAAACGTAGCATATTCACTCCTAAACAAGATAATCAGGTCAAACAAAATCCTCCATCTATTCCACAAATGTAAATTCCTGAAAGGAAACGTATTTCAAAATCCCATAATGGAAACGAGAGTTAAATAAGGCAAATAATTGAATGACTATATGGTGGAGCATCTCAAGTTTCCTCAAGGGACTTCCTCATTTGATTTCAACTATCATTTCTGGTCTTGGTTTTGGAGTTGTGAACTTTTAAGGAAAATGGTATGTTTTGGAATAATGTTTCTGTTTAATTCAGTTTATGGGTATTTTGATTTTTTCTAATATTATTGGAAATTGTATACACACACACACACACACACACACACACACACACACATATATATATATATATATATATATATATATATATATATATATATATATATATATATATATATATATATATATATATATATATATATATACCAAAGGCACTTCCCCCAATTTTGGAGGGTAGCCGACATCAACAAAGAAACAAAACAAAAAAGGGACCTCTACTCTCTACATTCCTTCAGCCTAACCAGGGACTCAACCGAGTTCAGCTGGTACTGCTAGGGCGCCACAGCCCAACCTCCCACATTATCCACCACAGATGAAGCTTCATACTGCTGAGTCCCCTACTGCTGCTACCTCCGCGGTCATCTAAGGCACCGGAGGAAGCAGCAGGGCCTACCGGAACTGCATCACAATCGCTCGCCATTCATTCCTATTTCTAGCACTCTCTCTTGCCTCTCTCACCTCTATCCTCCTATCACCCAGAGCTTTCTTCACACCATCCATCCACCCAAACCTTGGCCTTCCTCTTGTACTTCTCCCATCAACTCTTGCATTCATCACCTTCTTTAGCAGACAAATATTTCCCATTCTCTCAACATGGCCAAACCACCTCAACATATTCATATCCACTCTAGCCGCTAACTCATTTCTTACACCCGTTCTCTCCCTCACCAATTCGTTCCTAACCCTATCTACTCGAGATACACCAGCCATACTCCTTAGACACTTCATCTCAAACACATTCTATTTCTGTCTCTCAATCACTTTCATTCCCCACAACTCCGATCCATACATCACAGTTGGTACAATCACTTTCTCATATAGAACTCTCTTTGCATTCATGCCCAACCCTCTAATTTTTACTACTCCCTTAACTGCCCCCAACACTTTGCAACCTTCATTCACTCTCTGACGTACATCTGCTTCCACTCCACCATTTGCTACAACAACAGACACCAAGTACTTAAACTGATCCACCTCCTCAGGTAACTCTCCATTCAACATGACAATCAACCTTGCACCACCTTCCCTTCTCGTACATCTCATAACCTTACTCTTACCCACATTAACTCTCAACTTCCTTCTCTCATACACCCTTCCAAATTCTGGCACTAGTCGGTCAATCTTCTCTTCTGTGGCTGCTACCAGTGCAGTATCATTCACAAACAACAACTGATTTACCTCCCATTCATGGTCATTCTCGCCTACCAGTTTTAATCCTCCTGTATAAAAATCCTACGAGACAAACACACACACACACATATATCTATCTATATATATATATATATATATATATATATATATATATATATATATATATATATATATATATATATATATATATATATATATATATATATATATATATATATATATATATATATATATATATATATATATATATATATATATATATATATATATATATATATATATATATATATATATATATATATATATATATATATACATATATGTATATATATATACATATATATATACATATATTATATATATATATATATATATATATATATATATATATATATATATATATATATATATATATATATATATATATATATATATATATATATATATATATATATATATATATATATATATATATATATATATATATATATATATATATATATATATATATATATATATAAATATATGTGTGTGTTTATGTGTGTGTATGTATACATACCTTCCTACTTGATTTCTTGTGATTCATAACTAAAAAGTTAAATCAAATAAACTTCAATGTATATATCCCATTCCATTTTATTATCATTAAGAAGAAACACTAATTTAATTTTCTATTATCGTCTTTTTATTTGTTATAGGAAATTCCTTCCCCAATATTGTTTATTGTTCTTATTTATAGATATTCTATAATTGGAGTCTTGTTCTTGTGAAAAGGCCAAACTACATTTATTTACATGTTCGTGTTTTCTCTGTTGGTCTACAAAAAGTAATATTGTTTTTACGTCACGAAACGAGTTGGAACATTATTGAGAGAAAAGAGGGATTAAGATAATATAGTTTATGATATTTATGACTACTGAGGCTCACAAAATCCTTAAATATTTGTTTAAACACACACACACACACTCATATGCATAAATAAGACATACAGAAGCAGACACACACACACACACACACACACACACACACACACACACACACACATATATATATATATATATATATATATATATATATATATATATATATATATATATATATGTATTTATATTTGTATATGTATATATATATATATATATATATATATATATATATATATATATATATATATATATATATATATATATATATATATATATATATATAAACCATGTCTCTACCAAAAATGTACCAAAAACATATAAGTTAACAGCCCCTCTAAACACGTAACACCATAGAATTCTTCCTACCATAATATCCTTCGGGCAATCCTTCTCCCCTGGTCATCAGGAGCAGGTCTGTTCAAGCGAGCAATCCTGATGTCAGGATCTGCACTCAGTCCCTGGGCTTCAGTCCGGGACCCATCTGGACACGCCCTCGATGTAGCCACCCAGCTGGACTGCCCTGTTCCAAACAACCTCTTTCGCCACTATGAAAATCTTCTCCAGTGTCTGAGGAAGAAGCCTCTGCATGACATATTAAAGGTGATTGAGTTGTTCTAGATTTAATCTGAATGAGTCTTTGTTTACTAGTGTAAGTGACCAGTCAAAAATCACAGGTTAGCATTTAGATAGATACTCTTACACACGCAGATACAGAGGCACCTCCTCTTGTATGTAGTTAGACTCTTGCAATTTATTATAAAAGAGATAGTAATTTTAACTTATTTACATATTCATTTTGTTTTGTTTTATATAACAAGTGGATATGATTTTCAAAAATAACAGTAAGACATTCTAAGAAAACAAGGGAAAATGATTATAATTTGACTATTATACAATTTTAGCTTATACTCTTTCCACTCATATAATATGCTAGAACTATAGGATAAAATTTTTACATAGTAAATTATGCTGTCTTTAATAATTATTCTGCTCTTGGCTATGAGCCTCCACAGAGTTCATACAGCAAATGAGCTACATGGAATCTAAATAGGTAGAAACACTAATGAAATGTAACTATTCTTTTTATTTTTCTGTAGTTGTAATTTCATTACTTGTCAACTGATATCTTTATTAAAATTTCATTAATTATGCTGTAGTTACAGTTTCTTTTCTTTATTTTTGATGAGTATATTCCTGGAAAGAGAAAAATAATACAAGAGTTTAATAATACAATTAATTAATTAATATGGCAATCTGTTTAAAAAAAAAAAAAGTATAATTAGTCAGTTTTTTCTCTATATAGCAAGTAATTCCTTTAAGTTACGAATGGGTAATTAAACGATCTGTAAATTGTATATACATTTTTGTGGATACGTAAAAATTATTTCTACTAACAAACAGAACTTAATTCTAATTAAAAGTCTATTTAGATAAATGAAGGGATGTTTTAGGAAACTAAAATGTTTTTAGAAAGTTAAGTTTGTATTTAAACTAACAATACACAGTAGGACTTTTATGTTTGATTGGAAATCATTTTAACTCGAGATGATTTTATTATAGAACTTTTAATTATATCTAGCAAAAATTACATTAAATTTAAATTTCGATCAAATGTCCATCTTTATACCTAAAGGTATTTTTTTTAAAACCAAAATATTATTGTTAATTTGAATTTATATTAAACCTAACAATGTATGATTGGACTGTTTTCTTGTAAATGCTTTTAAGTCAAGAGGATTTATTTTCAGTATAATAATATTTCAATCAATATCATGAAAGACAAATAATAAGTTGACTTTAATATTTTTGTCTAAATAATAATTATGATTCCGGAAAAATATAACGTTTAAAAAAGGAAATAACATTAACTTGTTGTTCTTAAAGGTTCAACTAAAGACATCCAAGTTTCAAGTGGCTGTTGGCCCCAGCATCGATGGTGTCACTATCAAACCGGACTGGAAAAATCATCAGAGCAAAATGGGTAAGTTTAACTTGTAAAAATACTTTGATGGATTTGATATGTTAATTCACAGGCAAAAGAATATTTTATTCATTATAAATGCTATTTAGGGTCGTAATTTAGAATGCATGAAATGGATAATACAGCTGAAACCCGGAGATCTATAATATTACATATATACATACCTATATATATATATATATATATATATATATATATATATATATATATATATATATATATATATATATATATATATATATATATATATATATATATATATATATATATATATATATATATATATATATATATATATATATATATATATATATATATATATATATATATATATATATATATATATATATATATATATATATATATATATATATATATATATATATATATATATATATATATATATATATATATATATATAGATGCGCCTGATGAACAGCAGAGCTTTACCAGGGCTACCTATAATAGCTACGTTTGCTGTGAGCAATAAGACATAAATCACCCACCATCACCAGTCCGTAGTTGGCAAGCCTGGTGATGAAAACTAGCCAAACCACAGGCATGAATAAGGACATGGATGTGGCCAATGCCCTGCAGAGTTCTAGGCACAGCTGCTTTTGTTGTTGTTTTTGTTGTTGTTTTTTTATATTCACAGATATATACAGTTACGAACTGAAATCCTTGCATAATGAACACATACGTTAAAAGAGAATAAAATTCCTAATTTCTAAACTATAATATAAAAGTTAACTTGCACCCAAGTACTTAATCGTATATCCTAAATATCTCCATTTGTCTATACCAAGTAATATTCTTAATCATTCAACTATAAAAAGAAAAATAAGAAATATCTTAATTTTCCTCTTGATTTCAAAGGCAAGGAAGGTCGAACTCCAGTTGACCTCCTACTAGGAATGACAGCTGCCAACCTCCTTGACATCCTGAATCAGCAAGAAGTCCAGGAAGGATTCGATGCTGACTATAGGGAGGATCTGCTGAGATCCATCGTCGTCAATAACTATCGATATCATCTGCAGGTGGGAATTATTATTATTATTATTATTATTATTATTATTATTATTATTATTATTATTATTATCATTATTATTATTATTATTATTATTATCACCTGGGCTACACACATATATAAACTATACCATCTAATATATAAAAGTAAACCTCACATGGAGCATTTTCATCTCGCCACAGGAAATAATGTTAGCCATCACAGCCGAGTACACTGATTGGTCAAGATCCCTCTATCAACCAATCAGCATCAGAGACTCAACCGGCCAAGGCCTTCACGATGCGAATATTGTCTCGCCGATGGCAGATCTTGCCAAACAGCTCTACACGACTTCCCGATCATCTTATCTCCACGTCTTGGAGGAAGAAGGTTCAAATGTGCGTTGATATGGATAGATTGGATTTATATATGAAATAGAAAAATATGGTATATATTATTAATGAAAATCTTTAATAATCTACAGAAAGTTTTTGAATCTTATCCATAGATTAGAGATATATGTATCCAAATCATGCAAATAGTATTCAAGAAAATATAATATAATAAATACCAATAAAAGAATCATGATATAAATAAAATCATATATTCCTCTTCCATTC
>NC_090758.1:43106400-43128900 GCF_036898095.1 Palaemon carinicauda
TTCCCAGAGAATTTACCTTAAGGTACCAGAATTCTAACTCCTGGAGCGAGTATCCCTCGTGAAAGGGATATCGCGACATATCAGAGGACGTATTCTAGACACGTCACATGGCAATCTACGACCTGAACAGAGATTCGTCTCGTAGGAGGGAGATTGACAAGATACGAATTCGGGAAAGAAAAAGGGGAGCCGCTCCCAAGGCTTCCCTATCCCCCGATTCGTATGCGTGCCTGGCGCCAATCCTGGCGCCATCTGTATTCCTTTTTGCGTAGCTTAACAACTCGGTGTTTTTTCCTGTTTTTCTCGCAAATCTTGGATTTATTCAGCTTTTCATGGCTTCTTCGTCTTCGTTGACCTCGGATAAGTTGAGTATAGTGTCTGTTATGTATAAATGTAGGCTCTTGGTAAAATTTTGAGTGATTAATAGGATTAATCTTTGATACAAGAGCCGTAGCCTACCAGAGGTGTCCTGGACACTGTCACTCGCTAGGTATAAATTAGTTAGTCAGAGTGACATTCCTGGTTGTTTTGCTTAATAAAATTTAGCTATTTAGCTTTACATAGGATTTCCTTTCGTGCTTAGTATTATTTGGCGAAGTATTCGCCATTCTGGCCTACGCTAGGCCATGTAGCCTAGTCGTTTGGTCCTAGTACTTAATGCATGATTATGGTTTTTCCGAGTGTAATTAAAATTTTATTGAAGCTTTAGGCTATATTTTATACATTTTAGACTGTGTGGAATATTTCCAAGATTGTATACGTGAGAGTTTCGGTGAATTAGGTAATCGATTCTCTTGGTGCCTAGGCTAATTGCTTATGGAGCCTTAGTATACTTTATTATACTCCCCGGTTGCTTTCTTTTCTTCGGAGAAGGTATGCAATCCCTTTCCCTCTGTTTAAGCCTTGGGCTTATTCCTAAGTGGTTTTTTCCGAATTTATTCTCGATAAAACTATACTAGGGTGTTACTGTACCTTCCTGTTCCAGCAGAGTCTGGTTCAAAGAGGGACAGAACAACAGAGTTTTTAGTCTGAGTCCGTGTTGTTTGGCTTGGGGCAGAGTCTCCCTCGCTGACCTAACACTTACAAAGGGAGCTTAGCTCCCTTAGGTCACTATCGAAGGTTTCTGTAGTTATGATTCCTTCTTGTGTGATCGACCTGACTAAGTCCTGTTGCTGTTCTCGGGGAGGATAAATCTTCCCTTGGGAGTAGCAACGCCTTCCTTGCTTTGGTGCTCTGGAAGCTGGCAGGTATTATACTACTGCGCTGGCCCTTTCCCTTAGATCTCCCTTAGGCTAAGACAAAGTTCTTGGCTGCGGGTGATCTGTCACTAAAGCAAGGTTGGCAGGACCCTCTTGTCCCTTCCCCCTCTATCTCCGTAATGGCCTAGCCATTACTGTACTGTACCTTGCCGGCCGGCAGAGCTGGCCGGCAGGGGTATTACTGTACCATATGTCATTCTACTTCTGGACCTAGTATAGGTTGGGATATGGATTGACTAAGCCCATTGCCGGCCGGCAGAGACGCTGGACGGCAAGGGTCTTATGTTTTCGAGTGCTGCCCGGACCTCTCTTGGTCCCTCATCCATGCCTGCCGGCAGAGCCGGACGGCATTGGTCAAGGAAGCCTGAATTAAGTTTCTCCCCTTCCTTATATGCACTCTTTCGGTTGCCGGGCTTGGGGGGTTGTGTACACTCTTATCCCGGCATCCATTCTATTTTCTTCTAGTGCTGTACCTGTCCCGGCTGCCGGCCTATGAGGCCGGCAGCCGGGCAGGTGTAGTCTTCTGGTTCTTTTGCTGCCGGCTGGCATCGGTCTTGTACCTTTGCCGGCCGGCTTATGTCAGTCCTTGTCTGCCGGTCACCAAGAGTGTGGCCGGCAGCTGGGTACTACCTTGTGTAGTTGCTGGCCGGCAATCATTGCCGGCCAACACTGGCTGTTGCTGGCCGGCAGCTGCTGCCGCCGGCACAGGCATTTGAACCAGAGGGCTGCCGCCCTATAGCTGTTAAGTAGTATACTTTAAAGCTAATTGTGGTGTGTGCCGGCCGGCAAAGGCAGGCCGGCACACATCCTCCTATACTGTACTAGTATTCTTCTGTATAGCATATACACTAAGAAGAAAACTATAGTAAAAGTTTAGGTACAGCACTGTATCCTCTAACACTATTGTGTTTTCTTGCACGGCCCTTTACTGTTGCCTTCAGACAAGAAGCAGAGTTCTTCCCTGTCTATTATCCCGGATTTTAAAATCATTGCCTAGGTGTGAGCTCCACCTGTTTCCTCTGGAAACTTTGCACTGGTTACTCTAGTAGAGATAAACCATTTTGATTTTATTATCTGGAAGGCTGCAGCAATGGGTTGTGAGGGAAACACAAGTGTGTGTCTTTAATTTCTGAATTGTTATGCTATACTATGCATATCCAGTGATACATAGTTCACTTGATACTCATGGAAATTTCTTCTCTTTACAGAAGGACACTCCGAAGTGGGGAAGTACTTTCTGTAATGTCAGCAGCAAGAACCTCTGCGGACATGAGTTTTGTAGGAGACACGCAGCATACGCTGTCTCCAAGGATGATCTCCGGTATTGGGACCCTCAGGTATGTACTGTGTGCACTAACCTGATTAATGAGACATTTAAATAGCTAGGAAGAAGCTTCGTACCTGGGTAAGGGGCTTCCAAAAGTACACTTCTGGCCCTTATCTTCCAAGTGAGAAGATGAGGGCGTATCTTTTCCCTAAGGCATCAGCTGATGCAGTGATTCCCCAGCCTCAAGAGGAGATCCCCTAAGTTCAGATCCAGGTGGATGCTGAAGTCGCGGCCGCGATGCAAGACATCCAGCTAAATGACAGGATATCTGATGTGGACGGGTGTCAGGAGGAAGACCTCCTTGCAGAAGCCCAGGATGAAGTTCAAGTCCCTCTACATCGGCCGGTCTCCCAGTAGAGCTGGGACAGGCCCTCTCTTCTATTGTTGGAATGATCCAACAAATGCAGAAGGAGAATCAGGAGAAGGCGGCTGCAATGGAACTGCGAATGCAGTGCCTTGCAGAATCACATGGGCCCCAGAAAAGCTCAATGTGAAAGACCTTCCTTTGTGCTCGGATGCTAACCCATGGATGTATGCTGAGCACATGTCGATGACGACTGGAAAGATCGTCATCTCGGATATGCTGGGCTCAGTTCCCCTGGAGGGTGGAATTCTGGCCCAGCAAGGCACCATATCCGGACTGTTATGTCCGGCTGAGGAAGGAACCAGCTTCAAAGGAGGAGGCAGAGCCGAAGGAGGTCATAGTGATGACCATGCTAAGGCTCAAGCTCTACTTTCATCTTCGATGAAAGAGAGGGGCTTCTCTAACTCAAAGGTAGCTGCTTTGAATAGGAAGCTCCCTTCCTTTGTGTCCTCGCCTACTAGAGCCTTCCCCCTTTTACAGAAAGGGTTTCTGGCTGTACTAAAAGCAATCGAGGCCGGCAAGTCTTGCCCCTCCCTAGAGGAGTGTAAACCCTTGTCGCTGGCCCTGCCTATAGACCACAAAGATTGGAAGGACGTCCATCTTACGTTCTAAGTGGGAAAGTTGGAGGCTGATATTGCCGGACGTCAGTTCTGCAAGGACCTCCCTAAGCTGTCTGACTTTCTTTTGCGAAGTGAGTTCGATACAAAAGAAAGACTGACTGCCTCAATGTCTCTTCAGACTACTCTCGAGACGATGGCAAGTGACCCCAAGGTCCATGAAATGTTCATGGTAGTGGCCAAGCCTCATCTGGCCACAGTAACGAAGGACCTTTATGGCTTCGTCAAGGCAAGGAGAGCTTGTAGGGAGTTCGTGTTTACCTCGGCTACAGTGAGGCACGAGCTAAAGAAACTAATCTCCTCCAACATTTGGGGAAAAGACCTTTTTCCCTACCGACTTGGTCAAAGAAGTTTTTGATAAAGCCACCTTGGAGAATAGAAACCTTCTCCAGAAGTGGGACCTGGCTATCAAAAGAAAGTCTTCCCCGGATGAGGGTCCTCAACCAAAGAGGAAGACTATGAGGACTAGGCTACCGTCTCGGCCAGCCAAGCCTCTTAGACAGCAACAGCAACTGCAATTGCCATTGCCCCCAGTGCCCCAGATCGTGGCACAAACCCCGACCACCTTTCAGTGGGTACCCCAGGCCGTGTCGACACAGTCCACGGCATTCACCCCAGCGTTCGAAGGGCAGTCTACTTCCTTCCGAGCAAAGCCTAGAGGAGCAGCCAGAGGCTCGTCTAGACGCCCCTCAAGGGGAAGGGGATTCAGGGGTGGTCGTGGTCAGGAAGGCAAGACCTCAGGACGGCAGTCCAAGTGAGGTGATACCGGTAGGAGGGAGACTTCTGAAATTTCGGGATCGGTGGACCTTCGATCCCTGGGCCTACAGCCTATTCAAGAATGGATTGGGCGGGAGCTGGTACAGCACTCCACCCCTGTACTTTCGGTTTTTCCAACACTCCACCCCCGTTATGGAGGAGTACGTTCAAGAACGGTTGGAGAAAAAGGGTGAAGCCCATCAATTTCTAAGGGAGGCTGTTTTGTGTTTCCAAGAAAGACTCGGAAAAGCTCAGAGTCATTCTGGACTTGTCGCCACTTAACAAGTTCATAGTGAATTGCAAATTCAAAATGCTAACACTACAACACATAAGGACCTTACTGCCCAAGAGGGCATATTCCGTCTCTATAGACTTGTCAGATGCCTAGTGGCACATTCCAATTAGCCATCGACTCTCCCCCTACCTAGGGTTCAGGCTACAGCGAAGACTATACGCCTTCGGAGCCATGCCATTCTAGCTAAACATAGCCCCAAGGATTTTTACGAAGCTTGCGAGCGTAGCTCTCAAACAATTTCGCCTAAAGGGAATTCAGGTAGTAGCCTACCTGGACGACTGGTTGGTGTGGGCAGCATCCGAGACAGAATGCTTGCAAGCTTCCAGTCAGTGATCCAGTTCCTAGAGTACCTAGGCTTCAAGATCAACAGAAAAAGTCTCGACTTTCTCCATCTCAAAAGTTCCAGTGGCTAAGATCCACTGGGACCTTTTGTCACACCGTTTCTCCACCCCAGCGAAGAAAAGGAAGGAGATAGCGGGTTCTGTCAAGAGACTTCAAGATTCCGAAAGGATATCAAGACACGAGCAGGAGAGAGTACTGCGCTCTCTCCAGTTTGCTTCGGTGACAGACCCAGTGCTAAGAGCACAGCTAAAGGATGCAATCGGAGTTTGGAGAAGTTATGCATCAAACGCGTGAAGAGATCTGAGAAGACCAGCCGCTTCGGCTAAGTACTCTTCTCAGGCCTTGGTCCCAAGCCAGACATCTAAAGAAGTCAGGTTCTTCTTCAGCCACCTCCCCCGTCGGTGACGATTCACTCAGACGCCTCAAAGGAGGGATGGGGAGGTCACTCTCATCGGAAAAAAGTCCAGGGGACTTGGTCCAGGCTATTCAAGACCTTTCTAATAAAACTTTCTAGAAGCTAGGGCAGTGCTCCTTACCTTAAAGAAAGTCTCCCCGCGTCATTCGTTCCACATAAAGTGGTAATAGACAGCGAGGTAGTTGTAAGATACTTGAATCGACAAGGATCGAGGTCACCACCTCTCAACCAGGTGATGTAAGCCGTCTTCCGATTGGCGGAAAAGAAGAAGTGGTACCTGTCGGCAGTTCACCTTCAAGGAGTCCGCAATGTGACAGCGGACGCTCTATCCAGGTTCACACCGATAGAGTCGGAATGGTCCTTAGACGCAGGATCATTCTCCTTCATTCTGAATCAGTCCCAGAACTGCAGATAGACCTCTTTGCGACGAAAGACAACAAGAAGTTGCCCCTGTACGTGCCCCGTACGAGGACCCCTTAGCGGAAGCAGTGGACGCGATGTCCCTCGACTGGAACAGATGGTCCAAGATTTATCTGTTCCCTCCTCACAACCTTCTGTTGAGGGTCCTCAACAAACTGAGATCCTTCAAAGGGTAGCGGCAATAGTGGCCCACAAGTGGCCGAACAGCGTGTGGTTCCTCCTGGCATTGGAACTGTAGCTGAAGTTTGTACCACTACCAGATCAAGTTCTGACCCAGCGAGTCCAGAAGTCAACTGTCTGCGCTTCATTACAGAAAACCCGGACCCTGCAGTTCATGATTTTCTCTCCCTAGCGGTGAGAAAGCGTTTCGGGATTTCGAAAGCCAGTATAGACTTCATTGAGGAATATAAATGCAAATCTACTAGAAGGCAATATGAGTCATCTTGGAGAAAATGGGTGGCCTTTTGTCAAGGCGAAGATTCCGCAGGAGATCTTGACAGACTTCTGCTTATCTTTTTTCCCCACCTCCATGGTCAAGGGTTGGCAGCGAACACGATTTCAGCGTGTAAGTCGGCTTTGACAAGACCCATTCTATATGCCTTCCAGGTCGACCTAGGTAACGAGATCTTTAATAAAGTCCCGAAAGCCTGTGCTAGGCTCAGACCTTCAGCACCTCCAAAGCCCATTTCATGGTCTTTAGACAAGTTCTTCATTTCGCTTCTCTGTTGAGCAATGAAGAATGTGCGTTAAAGGATTTGACGCAAAAAGTTATTTTCCTAATTTGCACTCGCGTCCGGGGCCAGGGTTAGTGAAATTGTAGCCTCTCGAGAGAGGCAGGTCGTGTTCAGTTCCTGGATGGGGAAGAACTGAACCTGTTTCCGGATCCTACGTTTCTCGCCAAGAATGAGTTACCCACCAACAGGTGGGGTCCCTGGAGAATCTGCCCTCTGAAAGAAGATGCATCTCTATGTCCAGTAGAATGCCTAAAGGTCTATCTTCATAGAACTTCAGACTTCAAGGGTGGTCAACTATTCAGGGGAGAAACATCAGGCTCAAATTTATCTCTGAATCAACTCAGAGCAAAAATCACATATTTTATTCGCAGAGCGGATCCTGACAATACACCCGCAGGTCACGATCCGAGGAAAGTTGCCTCATTCTTAAATTTCTTTAATTGCATGGATTTTGAACATCTCCGTTCATACACTGGCTGGAAGTCTTCCAGAGTGTTCTTTCGCCACTATGCGAAGCAAGTAGAGGAACTAAAAGAGATCTGTGGTAGCAGTGGGTCGCGGTGTTAACCCTACTGTTTAACTCTGCGAGGAACAGTGGTCTTAATTGGGACGATTAATTCCAGGGTGAGTGTGTAGTTACATACTGTACTACAAACTAAGTGAGGGCACTGTGTTGCCCATCCAGACTGTTCCATTTCCGAAGGTGAACCTAGCATAAGTGCAGACATGTGTGCCGAGCGTTTCTAACGCTAATGTCATTGATTTGTAATACAGGCTTTTATGACTTTGATACCTCGGTATCTTAAAAGTGGCATCTAATGTTTTTCTTTCAGACAAACAAGCCCTGTTTACTATCATACTTATGCTTAAAGTTTTGGGTTATCCTCTTCTTATATATATATATATATATATATATATAATTGTGGTTAACCTGTCTATTTATTGCCTGTCAATAATCTGGTTCTTGAGAACCTTGCGTCTCCTTCACCTGTGTCAATTTACTGGTATAATTGAGCATTCATTCTATGTACCTTATCTGGGATAATTCTAATAGAATTGTTCCTTTATGCAAGCTATGTTGCATTGGTTTTCCTCCTATGCGGATATAAAATCTTTGTCCAATACAAGTATTGTACGGAAAACTGGTCGATATTTCATATTGACGCAGTGGTCCTTTACAAACTATGCTTTACTTAATATAGGGTGAGACCACTATATTAGCTTGCCTGGTATTCGTACATAGATATATGTACTCTTCGAGACTTTTCCAGAGTCTAGTAGGACTCTTCCCTGTAGGGGGCAGGAAGCTCTAACATAGTTTATAGTTAGTTGAAAAGATGTATAACGGTAACATCTTAGGTCTCTAGGTCTAGTCGACCGGGAAAAAATTACCTCCGGGGAGTACGGCACGTTCTGAGAATCCACAGATACAGTAATGCTCTGGTACACTTCCATCAGGACGACATGGCTTGAGCCCAAAAAACGGATTTTGAGCGAAGCGAAAAATCTATTTTTGGGTGAGATAGCCATGTCGTCCTGATGGACCCGCCCTTGCCTTTCTAAGAAAGGGCTGTAGGACCCCTCCCTACATACAGTATCTGTAGCACCTCGTGTACGCTACAAGGAATACAGATGGCGCCAGGATTGGCGCCAGGCACGCATACGAATCGGGGGATAGGGAAGCCTTGGGAGCGGCTCCCCTTTTTCTTTCCCGAATTCGTATCTCGTCAATCTCCCTCCTACGAGACGAATCTCTGTTCAGGTCGTAGATTGCCATGTGACGTGTCTAGAATACGTCCTCTGATATGTCGCGATATCCCTTTCACGAGGGATACTCGCTCCAGGAGTTAGAATTCTGGTACCTTAAGGTAAATTCTCTGGGAATATCGCCGTAGTTGTAATATACCCTAGGAAGCTACCCTATAGGAACTTCCATCAGGACGACATGGCTATCTCACCCAAAAATAGATTTTTCGCTTCGCTCAAAATCCGTTATATAGATATATATATATATATATATACACACACACACACACATATATATATATATACATATCTTATATATATATATATACATATATATGTGTGTGTAAATATATATATATATATATATATGTATATATATACATATATATATATATATATATATGTGTGTGTGTGTATGTGTGTGTGTGTGTGTGTGTGAATATACATACCATGTAATTAAAAAAACTTCATCTCTGATATTTAAAGAATCAAGATAGTCTCTTGCCCACGCCATCTGTCGATAGCTCAGATAACTAGAATATTGAACGTTCGATTATTACATCAAGAAAACAGTGTAGAGCAACAACAACAACACCACCACCAAGTACTACCTTGAGGAGGGAAATCATCTGGAAGTGACACTGATCCCCTGGAATGTTGAAAGACTCTTCAAAACATAATCTGGAAACAGAGGAGAATTAGAAGGGATGACTGCAATTCCAGCTCAGTTGGGTGTTTGGGAAATAGATTTTTATCGAAATATAATCGAATCTTTCTCATTTAGATATGAAGCAGAGGAAATGTAAAAAGGGTTTTGGTTTTTTTACTGAAATTTAGGTAATATGTGTGTTACATGTTAGATAAATATTATAAACACATATACACCAATATATATGTATATACGAGTAACGAGTATACAAACATGCAGTATGCATATATATATATATATATATATACATATATATATATATATATATATATAAATATATATATATATATATATATATGTCTTATTTATAACTGTAATCGAACAGTTTAACATGTTTTTTCAAAAAGGCCCATAAAAGAAACACAGGAAATATGAATAAATCACACTATATTTCGGTCAATAAACATCGACCCTCTTCAGGATGTAAAGTACAAGTGAGGCTTACAGTGGAGAGTGACGGTTTATATATGAAAGCAAAAGGGTGTGTTCAATTGTTCTATAGTTGTTATAATTGCTGGAAGGATTAGCCAAATTTAATTACATCCAGGTGCGTGTTCTTATTGTTGAGCCGCTTGGAGGAAGTCTTGACCTCTGATGCATGTCTGGTGGTCGGTCTCCGTGGATTATCTTCTTAATGATAGGGTTGAGAAGAGTATTGTCCACTGTGTCAGCTTTCCATTGGCCCCCACATAGGTTCATTGTGTTTGATTGATTTATGATGGCTGATTCCAGGATTTTCCTTCTGTACGGACAGGTACTCTTAAAAAGCAAAGACGACTCACTCCAGTTAATCTGGTGCCCTAAATCCCTAAGGTGAATGAAAATCCCTGAGTTTTCATACCCATATCTAACAGATCTTTTGTGTTCGGATAATCTTTGAGATAGCGAACGGCCAGTTTGCCCAACGTACACTTTTTCACAATCCCTACATGGTACTTTGTAAAAGCCGGATTCTAAAGCTCTTTTATTTTGATAAACATTATTAAGGGCGCTTCCTATGGTCTTTGGATATGAAAAAAAAATGGGGTTCTCAGTTTTGATATGATTTGTTATAATTTTAATACCTTCTATTTATGGGAGTTTTATCTTATTTTTAAAATCTCTTTGGTTAGTAACATCATGATCTTTATAATATATCGTGTTGGCTTTGTTCGATTACAGTTATAAGTAAGACATATATATATATATATATATATAGTGTGCAGACAAAATGCCGACGGACATAATGTCGACGTACATAATGTCGACGGACATAATGTCGATGAACAAAATGTCGACGGACAAAATGTAGACAATTGTTAGAGTTGGACGAAATGTCGACGACTTATTTCATTCAGTTTTATATATATACTACATCTTCATTTATTTTATATTTTCTTGATAATTCATATACATTATTCTTAATTTTGTTTGTTCACCCATAAAGATTAGGTTTCTTGTTGTTTATGAAATGAATTAATTTATATATTCCTTCGAATGGAAATGCACCACTTTACCAACAGATATCGAACAGTCGTTGGATCTAAACTTAATTAGCATAGCTTTACTATGTGAAATTCCCTTTATCATTATCTTTTTTTTTTTATTTATTTTTTTTATCCTATTTTTCAATTTTTCTATTTTCTTGTTTCTTATTTTTTTTATTATTATATTCTAATTTTTATTCATTATTTATTACAATAATGAATCATAACATGGTTCAATTGTACAACTACAAATGCCAATACCTGAAATTGCTTTATGATAAATGCATTACTGGTTTCAGTATACCAATTTTTTGCCGCCTTTGTTGGTTTTTTATCTCCATTATAGCTATGGGCAGGACGAAAAAAACGGTTTCACTATACTGCAGAGCTTGGAGAAATAATAAAATTTGAAAAATCTTTTTTCATTGAGAATTTGAAAAGTCTTTTACCGTTTAGAATACATTAGTTCGGGTCATTAAATTGTTTGCAAAGCGAAACGAGAAAATTATTATTATTATTATTATTATTATCATTATTATCATTATTATTATTATTATTATTATTATTATTATTATTAGCAGTAGTAGTAGTAGTAGTAGTAGTAGTAGTATTATGTTTATTATTATTATTATCATTATTATTATTATGCTCGTTGACATTACGTCCATCGACATTTTGTCCTACTCTAACAAATGTCTACATTTTGTCCGTCGACATTATGTCCATCGGCATTATGTCCGTCGGCATTATGTCCTACAACCATATATATATATATATATATATATATACATATATATATATATATATATATGTGTGTGTGTGTGGTGTGTGTTTGCGTGTGCATGTGTGTTTTTGAGTTTGTTAGTCTGTACATATATCCTGCTTTTGTACTAGTCAATATCTATATTTCTCTAAACAGATGATAATAACATGATCTCACCCCCAACAATTGGCAGATACAGCCGTCTTACACAATCTTTGTATCATTTTGTATCCCTAGAACCCCATTTGCTAGTTCCGAGTACCCCTCTTAATTGCCCCGCTTCTCTCCTTGCAGATGCAGCTCTGATGGCCTATTCAGTGGTCGTCTTCGTCCACGGAGAGTCGTTTGAGTGGGGATCTTCAAGTCTCTACGACGGATCAGTTCTGGCAGCTCTGGGCAAGGTCATTGTGGTCACTCTGAACTATCGTCTCGGCATTCTGGGGTAAAGGAGGTTCCTGTGTATATTCATTGTAGGCAAGTTTGTATATTCTTAGTAAGAAGGTTATATATTTTTGGTAAGTAAAGTTGAGGACTTGTTAGGTAATGTTTTTGACTTGGTAAGTGAAGCTGTAATTGTTGGTAAGTAAGGTTGTATATTCATGGTAAGTAAAGTACTTGGATATTTTTGAAAATTTAGGTTATATATCCTTAGTAAGTACTTTTACTGTATATTCGTTGGTAAGTAATGATGTATATTCTTGGCCATTTAGATTGTATATTTTTGTCAAGCAACCATTTTGGAGGAAATATATATTTATTTCCAATGAAATCATATTATTCAAAAACTCCTCCTTTAAGAAAATTATATTTTAATCTCCTACATCCTGGGCTCAAGAAACTGAGGATCCATTGACTTAGCAGCTCTTCATGGGTGAATTACTAAGTCGATGAAACTTCAGTTTATCAGGCCTGGTTCGATTCCCTGGCTGACCAGAGGCTATTGTGTTAAAGCTGATTCCCCCTTGGGTCTATGATCCCGTAGTAAAGAGAATCCGGATATAATGAGAAGTATAATATATGCCTTATATGAATAGGAAAAACAAGTCTAAATGTGCAAAATTATAATATACATATACATACATACATCAATATCTGTACTTTTCAGGGTTTTACAACGCGAACGCTGACCCAGTGGGTCGCACAACCGTAGCTAACTACGGCCTGATGGACCAGCTGGCTGCCTTGCACTGGGTTCAAGAGAACATCGTCCGCTTCGGGGATGACCCAGGTCAGGTCACGGTCATGGGTCACGGCACGGGAGCCGCCTGCCTCAACTACCTTGTCATATCGCCCGCTGCTACAGGTCAGTTAGTAAGTAAACCTTGTTCTCTGTGACAATGAAAAATTTCAAAGATTTTAAGAGATTCGTTTGGTGATGTTGCTTTTGGTTGGAGGGAAGACGTGATGTTAATGGTATTTAGTGGGATATTTCTAAGAGTTACATTTGATATTATGATTACTTCTAATGCTGATAGTATTGCTGCTGCAGTTGCTGTAATCTAATAATATTGGAAATAGTATATATATATATATATATGTATATATATATATATATATATATATAGATAGATAGATAGATAGATAGATAGATAGATAGATAGATAGATAGAAAGATATATATATATATATATATATATACATATATATATATATATATATATATATGTATATATATATATATATATATATACCAAAAAAGTACCAAAAACATATAAATTGACCGCCTTCTAAACACGGAAGACCATACAATCATTCCTACCATAATATCCTTGGCCCAATCCTTCTCACCTGATCCTCAGGAGCAGGTCTGTTCAAGCGAGCAATCCTGATGTCAGGATCTGCACTCAGTCCCTGGGCTTCAGTCCGGGACCCATCTGGACACGCCTTCGATGTAGCCACCCAGCTGGACTGCCCTGTTCCAAACGACCTCTTTCGCCACTATGAAAATCTTCTCCAGTGTCTGAGGAAGATGCCTCTCACGACATATTGCAGGTGATTCATAATGTTGGAGATGAATTAGGAATGAGTGGTTTATTACTAGTCTACGTAACCCGACAAAATTTCAATTACTTTATTAGTTTTATATTACAAGTTGGTATGTTTCTTAACCATAACCATAAGTCTATCGAAAAGAATAGGGATGATTATTCAACTTTAGACTATACTATTGTAGCGTATACTATTTCCAATCATATGATATTCTAGAATTATAGGAACCTTTTTTTTTATTTTTTTTATTAATATACTGCCTAATGTAATAGCATGAACAAATGTACATAGTAAATATTGCGGTTTTCAGTGATTATTCTGCCTCTGGCAATATACCTCCATAGAGTTCACACAAAGCAAGTAAGCTAAATGGAAAGTAAATAGGTAGAAAGACTAATGAATTGTAACTTCTTTTTTTTTCTTTTTATGTTTTTACTTGAAGAAAATATCCAATACAGAAGGAAAATATATGTAATAATAATTTCATTAATATTTTAGTGAGTTTTTTTTATCAATATTCAAATAATCATACTGTAATTAGTTCCTTTTTTCATATTGCTGATGAGTATTATATTCATAGGAAATAAGTTATATATAAAAGATAAAATAATTCAAGCAATTATTTCACAATAAAAATGATTTTTTTTTTCATTTCAGTATAATAAAACTTAAATGAATATCATGAAAGACCAATAAAAAAAATCAACATAAATATTTTTACCCAAATATCAAATATGATTTAGAAGTGTTATAACCTTTATAAAAAGGAAATAACATTAAGATACTGTTCTTAAAAGTTCAACTAAAGACATCCAAGTTCCAAGTGGCTGTTGACCCCAGCATTGATGGTGTCACTATCAAACCGGACTGGAAAAATCATCAGAGCAAAATGGGTGAGTTAAACTTCTAAATTTTCGTAGATGGATTTGATACGTTTGTCAACTCATACGCAAAAACATTTTATTTATTTCATATATTATTTAGGGATGTAAATTATAATGCATGAGATGGATAATACAGCTGAAACCCGTATATGTATAATATCACACACGCACACACACATGCACATATATATATATATATATATATATGTATATATATATATATATATATGTATATATATATATATATATATGTATATATATATGTATATATATATATATATATATATGTATATATATATAACTCTATACACACAAACATATATACATACATACATATATATATATATATATATATGTATATATATATATATATATATATATATGTATATTTATACACACACACACTTATCTATCTATCTATCTATCTATCTATCTATATATATATATATATATATATATATTTATATATATATATATATATATATAAATATATATATATATATATATATATAAATATATACAAAAGTATACTTCACATGGAGTATTTTCATTTCCCCACAGGAAATAATGTTAGCCATCACAGCCGAGTACACTGATTGGTCGAGATCCCTCCATCAACCAATCAGCATCAGGGACTCAACCAGCCAAGGCCTTCACGATGCAAATATTGTCTTGCCGATGACAGATCTTGCCAAGCTGCTCTACACGAATTCTCGATCATCTTATCTCTACGTCTTGGAGGAAGAAGGTTCAGATGTACGTCGATATGGATAGATTAGATATATGGTATATTTCATAAATGAGAATCTTTAATAATCTACAGAAAATTATTGAATATCATCCATAGATTAAAGATGTAGGTATCTAAATCTTGCAAATTAAATTTATGAAAATATAAAATAATAAATACCGATAAAAGAATCATGATGTAAATAGGATTTTATACACCCTTTTCATTTAAATTATTATTATTCAATTCAGTAATTACTACAATAAAACTTTAAATTTTATGTGATTATCTTTCCCAAAGTTTGGAAAGGAGAGTCTTCTCCTGAAGGAGCTGGCGTACGTCTTTGGTGGTCCTCTGGGCGCTCTTGGACCTTTGGCCTCAAGTTATAACTTCACTAAGAGGGATGTCACACTCAGCAAATCCTTCATATCAATGTGGAGTAATTTCATCAAATTAGGGTGAGGAGATGTAGTGGATTTTGATATTAATATGAATTTTATTTTAAAGATCATTATTGTTCCAATAAACCTGATGTATAGTATTTTAAATATCTGAAATTTAGAGTTTATATATATAAATGCTTTTTAACATAGTCAATAAATTGATTTAAATAGGTAGAATATTTCACTTCATTGCTTCCTAATGATTATATTAAGTTTATTCAGTTGTTTGAATTAAAACTAAACACTAATAAATATACATAATAGCTTTTCAAAAGTAACTATAAGTTATATAGTATCTCTATGCAATAACATTTGCACACAAATTTATATATATATATATATATATATATACATACAGTCAGCGTGGGTCGGTCTGTCCGGGCAGCATCCACCGTGCATTTATTTTGGCCCCCCCATATCTACACTAATACACAATATGAATCAATAAAAATTTAATTGAACACTCACCAATATCCCTGCTACTTGTCTATAGGGTACACTATCAGCGAGGTTTTGTAGTATTTCGGAAGGTATTTCCGCCCACACCTTATGGAGCGCCGCCTCGAGAAGTGTCACGTTTATCGTCACTTTTTTACGAAGGCGGGCTTTAACAATCGCCCAAAGGTTCTCAATAGGCGAAATATCAGGACTTTGACCTGGCCAATCAGGAATATAGTTCACTTCGCTATTTTCCAGCCACTTTTTCACTTTTTTAGCCGTATGGCAAGGGGCACCGTCCTGCTGAAAAATTTCATCTCCTCTAGCCGCAAAACAATCCGCTAAATTGTCTTTTAAAATGTTCAAATAGTGGTCAGCATTAACCGTTATGCCTTTAGGCAAAACAACAAGGCTTGGGGTACCACCGTAGGCAAATGAACCCCAGACCATAAGCGATGCTGGGTGCTTAACTGTCTTGGCCGTGAGATTAGGCTCAAGAGGATCTGACCCCTTTCGCCTCCACACTTTTTTCCCGGTCGTCTCACTCACACAAAGGGTCGCTTCGTCACTCCACAAGACACTTCGCCACTGCTCCAAGTTCCAATCGTTGTATGTCTTGGCAAAAGCAACCCTCCTCTGCCTTTGTTTCAAAGTTAAAGCGGGCTTCTTTCTCGCGATCACTTTCTCGTAGTCGAGGCGCTTCGACAGGTTTTCCTGAATCGTACGAACAATGACGTCACTCAACAATTTAGGGTTCTGTTCTTTCAGTTGCTTAGCCGTTAATGTTGGATTTTCTTCTAGGATTCGCTTTAAAATAACTAAACTACGATCAGGAATCTTCCGGGGAGGGGAACCAGCCTGGGAGTGAGAAGGGATCTCGGCGCTACCTCCTGCCTTGTACTTCGCCACCAAGCACCTCACTGTCCTCTCGTTCACGCCAGTATTATTCACTATTTCCTTCGTTTGCAGACCTAAATTATGACAGGTTATCACTCTAACAATATCATCGTGACCTGTACGGGGTCTAGACATCACTGGGGGGGGGTTTATACACAAAAATGCCACGCGAACTCACAAAAGAACGATTGCAACTCGGCCCTCTCAACCTGAACCAACCTCACTCCACGACTACAGGAAACACACTGGCTAGCTTCCGCCTACGCAGATATGTAGATGCCTACTTGTATAAAAAGATGCCAATTAGTCAATTTGTCCCAGTCGATTTTTTCCCAGATAAACCCCATGCCTCCGATTTACGTGGAACGCTGTGTCCAGCCCACTACCTGGACAGACCGATCCGCGCTGACTGTATATATATATATATATATATATATATATATAATTCATTGTATATAATTGCTAGTATTCTGTGTTCATCACACATACATTATCAATTCAAAAGTCTCTGTTCATTTCACAGACATCCAAAAGACACAGTCTCCACAGTTAATATGTCCGAGAGTGGAAACGACATAACTCCTGAAGAGCAGATATGGCCCAAATATGATCCAGTCTATCAGAGATACTTTCAAATAGGTGAGGTTCCTATTCATGTGGGGCTGTATTCAGTCAGAGATATAATGATACAATGATTTTTAATATTTTCTAGCTATATAACCTTAGGTCAGGAAAATACATTCATTCATTTTATTTAAATTATTGTATTTCTTCATGATAACTTTTTTATTATTGAATAATCACTTTATTCTCTATATATGAAATCCTATGTTCTAGATTTCAACATTCCTCTCTCTCTCTCTCTCTCTCTCTCTCTCTCTCTCTCTCTTTCTCTCTCTCTCTCTCTCTCTCTCTCTCTCTCTCTTCAATAACCCAACTCCTATGAAGATCATTTAACTAAACTAGTAAAACATAACTTCTTCAATATACTTCACAAAACCTTAATAAAATACTAATATTTAATTGGTGAGGATTTTAAAAAAACTAAATGATACTACATCTAAAATTATATGATATAATTTTGATCATCAATATATATTTCATACTTAGCCTTTCCAGAAACTTATGTAAATTCAAGTGTTTGGTTTGTATTTTCAATAGCTTATGAAGCTGTAACATAAATCTCATATTAACACGGAGTCAAAACCATATATCTTATATTTAAGGAATATATCTTCTATAGATATCGTATCCTATGTTTTATATAGTTTTTTTTAGTTATTTATATATGTCTATTAATTCCAGGAACACAAAACTTTGTACGTGACCACTACCGTGCTGGAAAAGTAGCCTTGTGGTCATGGCTACTTCCTGGTCTGGAACGAGTGGGTTCTCGGTACGGCCCAGATAAAAACTTCCACAGATTACCAACTGATCTCCAGTCTGGTTTATACCCTGAATCTACAGGTCAGTATAACTTATGAGATGGCTTTCTATCCAGCCCAGTCACTCCAACCTTCACTGGCCCAACAAATACACCCCATAACTTGACAATTGTAGCTAAGGCTAACAAAAACCAAGCCTGTGAATCAGGTAATTTGGATAAGCTGAGTCAAATGGGGAAGGATTTCCCCTACACGACTGCACTGAGCGTGACAGTGGCAATTGCCTGCTCTTTGATAATCCTAAATATCTTTGTTCTTACAACCGTATATTATCGATATGAGGCCAACTGCCGTAGCCTCGCCAAACGCTCGCAGTACGTGAATAGCGAAAGTGGGAATGACGTCCAGTTACACTCGTCTAGGGACAATTGTAAGACAATATATGCCCCGGGGCATTATGGAACCCTGATGCCTTCTATCACAATGCGTAGCAACCTGTCAACAGCCTATGAAGAGGAGTTCCAGCTTGACTGGCCGCCAGATTGCATAAGCAACGTACAAACCATAGACAATATGACTGGCGTAACATCCAATAGGATGTCTCCAGATACGCAAGGCACCATTATGAATACGCAAACGCTACATGAACCAAAAGATATACTGATAGTTACAACGCTCAAGCAGCCTGTGGCTTCCTACACATCTCCGAATGATGGTCAACTTGTCTCTACATATTCACCAGTTGATGGTCAACTCGTCCTTACGTATTCAACAAAAGAGAATCAACTCGTCCAAAATTATTCACCCAGCGTAGGCCAACCAGTTACAAGCTATTCTCCGAAGGATGGACAACTAATTCCAAATTATTTGTCGAGCAGTTCTTCCACAATGCAGATTAGGGAGTAGTTAATGTCTCTATCGTTATAATATACTCAAAAAAGGTTCTTCTCCTTTAAAAACAATGTTAGATATACTCTAAATTCTGGAGTATATCTAACATATTCTAGAGTCTAGAATATAGGGCAAATTGGTCTTATAATTGATTTTGATACAGTCCATTAGCTATACATTGCCCTCCAAGATTACACTCTCGTCTTCAATGTTATACTTAAGAAAGGCGTATTAACAAAATTAATTTTCTTGAATAATAACACACTCACTCAATGATACTAAAAAAAAGTAGTTTTCAGAAAACTAACCAATTCATATAACTACATTCTGTGATCAAATTCGTTTTATTTTAATAATTAGTTTTTTGTGTATTTTCAGATTAATAGTTCTGTTATTAAACTATGTTGATCAAACACATCCATTACTATGGTGCACTTAGAACATCATCAGAGATGTAGAAACATAAATAATTGTCTTAATGATTTAGTTTTCCTTTCTATCAATCAATTATTGGTAGTAAAACTTTCTAATAACAATATTAAGATAATAAATGTGGTATTTAACATATGATACCAATATTTGGTACATTAACTATTCCTAGAGTTAATAGAAAGTTGTGTAAATTTCATAATCAGGAACTTTTACAAAATTACTTTTTTCCACATTTTGATAGAATATCTGATATCCCTAAGTAAAGTAACTGGTGCCCAATTAAGAAAAAAATACTCTTAATTGAATTCAAAGATTTAAAAAAAACATATCATTTAAATTGGACTGGAGATTTGATTATGAGTCACAATAATCCTTGAAAGAAAATCCAAAAACAAGAATCCTTAATAAATAAATGAAAAAAGAAGTATCCATTTTGAGATGTTCATGAAAAACCTAATAAAAATATATAGTAAGAAAAAATGGAAACCCTAATAGTGTCTATCTGAGAAGAAGAAAGTGAACTTTATAGCTATTGCCATTTACAATAGAATGTTTTGTTATTGTGAAACTATGTTTAAACTGCGGTTGTTTTTTGGGATATGTTTTTCCGTGTGTGTGTATGTATATATGTGTGTGCTTTTTGTAACGAAAGAAAAGTTAATTTTTCTATCAAAGTGTTTCGTTATCTATAATCAAGAGAAGGTAAAAATTCAAATTGTTTCTAGAAACCAAATGATCGAATAAACAAAAATATATTATGATTTATTATAGAACATTCAATATACCCCAAATTTGATATATTTAGCAAATTCAAGGCCATTGGGGAATGAGTCAATAGTACTTGAAGATGTGGTGAGCTGGATTTAGAAATTGAATAATTATATATATATATATATATATATATGAGTGTATATATATATATGAGTGTATATATATATATATATATATTATACATATATATATGCGTGTGTATATATATATATATATATATATGTATGTATATATATATATATATATATACTTTCTTTAATTTCTCTACTTACAGTTGAAATTTATCAATTCATCCATCCACCAAATATCTAAGTCTCCCCAAATCACTAATCCATCCTACCCTGTTTCCTATCATACCATAAAACACGTCTGAAAATCCCTAGGGAGAAAAATGAGTCCTGCAAAACCCCAAAACCTAAAAAGGACAATTGCAGGATATGAAAGGGTTCAAAGGTCCCATGAATTGTTTCCTTAATCCCAACTGATAAAATTGATTAGATAAATCTCACATCTGTGTGGTTTCCCAAAGGAAAGACCTAAGCATGGGAAATAGATTCGAGTTATTTCACGCTGTTGTAAAATGTATTTTCTCTATATTTTTAGACTTTGCGAATTTTTAATGCTTTATATATATATATATATATATATATATATTTATATATATATATATATATATATGTATATATATATATATATATATATATATATAGAATAGAGAGAGAGTGAGAGAGAGAGAGAGAGAGAGAGAGAGAGAGAGAGAGATAATGAATCAAACAGTAATCTTAAAAGTCTTAGGAAATATAAGTCATGGGGGTAAAATGAGATCTTATTAAGACTTGATCTTTTGAAGGAAACTTCAGGAGTCTTTGGTCCTGTTAGGAAGGACTTTGTGTAATGAAGGGAAGAAAGGGTCCAAGGTATAATTTCCTCAAAATTCTTCTTAAAACGATTTGGCTCATTATATCAATTTACTTTAATGCTCTTTATGAATAATTACTCAATCCTGTTTTCATCAAAGTATTGCTATAATTATTTAGGTTTTTATGCCTTAATTTAGTGTTTAAAAATGTGTGGTTCTCTTTACAGAAGACTCTAATCTTATTTCCATGAAAGATAAGAATGGATTCTTCCTCTGTACGTGTGGAGGTATCATCATATATTATGTAGAATCTGTATAACAGCGATGTTTACTGTAGTACATTGTTCTCTATGAAGAAAGAAATAGTATTGATTTCCCCCCCCCCCCCCCCCTCACCCCCGCCAAGAAAAAAAATGGTTTCTACCAAAAAAAAAAATGTATTATCACTAATTTCAATCTGAAATTCATATTTTTCCTTTGATTACCTCTCATCACTCGAACGCCTTTGTTTTTGTTTTATAGAGAGAGACGTTGTCTGACTAATATCAATTTATCTATGCTTGGTCTAATCATTGCTGAAAAAAGTACAATATTAAAATGTGAACACTCTTCTACACATGAAAATTTTATGATATCATAATAATCGTTTAATCATAAGCAATTTTAATTGAGTTTTGATTAATTTTAAAGAATAATCAGAGACTGCTTTAATTTTTAATAATAATTCATAGAATTATACAATTCTTAAAACATGAAATCTTATTTTCTTAAAATAAATGACTCTTGAGTAAATACGATAATCATTCTAAATATTCCTAATCTCAGACGACCCTTCAATGAAGGATAACCTACAGGGCATTTTACCCTTTAAATACCAGCCAAAATTGATCATATATCTTACAAGATCTTTTATCTTTTCAATTTTTCATCTCTGAAACTTTAAGGTCATCATATCTCTCTTAAATTTTACGCAATCTTCTTATCTTGAAAAGAACTATAAAAAGAACTAATTATTTATATGGCATTCTAATTGTCTATTAGATTTAGATTACCTATCCTATTTAACATGATAGGAAGACATAACTGACAATGTTTTCATAGTAACTTGATGATGAAAATGAAGAAATTAAATAGTCGATTGTTAAATATTTTTTTATATATATCTTTCTGTCCATCTATCTATTTACCTATCTATCGATCTATCGATATAGCTGTATATATATATATATATATATATATATATACAGTATATATAATTGTTTATTTAGAGTAAATAAAAGGTAATATTAGATTAAAAATCATTCAAAAAAAATTATAAAAAACTTGATACCAGAAAATATATAATAACAAGAAAAAGGTCTCATCCTTAGGAGCGGAAGACACAGCACGACCATAAACTGTTGAATAAAAAAATTATTCTTACTTAAAGCATCGTTACATAAATGGACGACTGGAATAAGTACGATCTCAAGAGACCAATTGTTCTTGGAACAAACTACTTCCAGGCCCTGGAAATATCTACAAAAATTTGCAATTAAATTGAGATTCTTTGTGGTTATGGAAAGCAA
>NC_090758.1:43132236-43139736 GCF_036898095.1 Palaemon carinicauda
CAAGTAAATTCTGTGTGTTGTAGTTATTTTCTGTCATCATTACCGTAAAAAGTCTTTTTATGCTGTTCTTAGGGCATCATCTAACACAATTTCAGGATACTTTAGTTTTTTACCTATTGCTCTAATCCCATTTATTTCGTCATCAATATATGCAGGGCTGCAGACTAGAAATACTCTTAGAAACATAGAAGTAAATACAGATTTCTTAACTTTGTTGCCTAGGTTTGAGTAGTAATGAACATATGCCGAGATATTCGTTGGCTTTCTGTATACAAAGTTAAGAAATCTGTATTTACTTCTATGTTTTTAAGAGCATTTTGAGTCTGTAGCCCTTCATATATTGATGACAAAATAAATGGGATTATATTAACTGATAACAGACTTTCCCTAAACTACCTAACCATATCAGCCTTTCCTGAGCTTCGTAATTATAAATAATGTGTTAAATCCATTTGGAATGTTCTCTTAAGAGCCTGCAAAGTCCTCTACGCTGTTATTTAACGCAAAATCTCCCAGAATAACGTCAGCGTTACTGCGTATTTAGTCCCAAATGCTCTCGCAAGAGGCTGCAATTGATGCTATAAATTAGGCAATATCCAATATTAGAATATTATTGTTAGAGACATTTCAAATGGTTTGTTTACATTTTTCTACAAATGTCAGCGTTTATTGGTAAGGGAATTGAACGTCCAGCGGATAATCATACTGGCGAATCTTGTATCGTAAGGTAGCATTAGAACCTTCTTCAATTTGGAGTAAATCTAATTTTGATAATTTTGGTTTTACAGAGGAAATGAGATCCTTCATAAAATAAAACAAAAACCGGTACACAAAAAATACATAACAAACACAAATCGTCAATAAAAATAAAATTACCAAATAAATCATAAAATCTTACCTCTTAAGGATACATAAAAACATTAAAACTCCAAATCAGGTGTTAAGTGGGCGGAGTCCCCAAGCTTATTAGACACCTGTCAAAAATGGTCATTTCTAGTGGCAGGTAAATTCTTGTTTTTTTTACTTTTAGTACAGTTTATTTATATGAAAACACGGTAGCCTTATCTATATAAATACATAAGCTAAACATACACATACATACATATATATATATATATATATATATATATATATATATATATATATATATATATATGTATATAAATACATATACACATACATATACATATATACATACACACACACACACACACACACACATATATATATATATATATATATATATATATATATATATATATATATACATATATATATATATATGTATACATACATACATATATATATATATATATATATATATATATATATATATATATATATATATACATATATATATATATATATATATATATATTTTTATATATATATATATATATATATATATATATATATATATATATATATATATATATATATATATATATGCATACATATACCCATATACATATGTATATATATACATTTATATACATACAACATTAATATCATAAACATATAATCATGTATATATCAATAGTTATATCTAGCATAACACTATATAGTGCCAATATACTTCTGCCTACTATATAAATTAGTTGTACCTTTTAATGAATGATAGCTTAGGTCTTAATATTAATTTTACAGCGGCGTTAATTATTCACAATACATTCAATTCTACATTAAGCGATTAATGTTTTTTTATATAGCTTACAAATCTCCTTACATATAAAGGCATCGAGTTTATACATTCCATGACCAATATTCAAATTGTTTTCAAAGGTTTCCTTTATGAAACTGGACTCTATGATGTTTTTTTCCACTAAGTTATTTGAATGAACCAATTCCTTGGCACCTGACCAATTAATGGTGTGATTTTCATCTCTAACGTGAGCAAAGAGTGCATTATTATCTTGAGCATACCTGACACTTTTCTTATGTTGTTCAATTCTCTTTTCTAGGGCTTTACCAGTTTGACCAATATAGTATTTTTCACAAGCATTGCATGGAATACGATATACACATCCCTTGGTAATGTCAGGAGAATTCTTTATTAAGGCTGTTTTTATTGTATTTTTACTCATAAATGCTACATTTACATTGAAGTTTTTCAACAGTTGGTGAATTTCTTTAAAAGAATTACAATAAGGTAGTACAAGTAAATTCTGTGTGTTGTAGTTATTTCTGTCATCATTACCGAAAAAAGTCTTTTTATGCTGTTCTTAGGGCATCATCTAACACAATTTCAGGATACTTTAGTTTTTTACCTATTGCTCTAATCCCATTTATTTCGTCATCAATATATGCAGGGCTGCAGACTCGAAATACTCTTAAAAACATAGAAGTTAATACAGATTTCTTAACTTTGTTGCCTAGGTTTGAGTAGTAATGAACATATGCCGAGATATTCGTTGGCTTTCTGTATACAAAGTTAAGAAATCTGTATTTACTTCTATGTTTTTAAGAGCATTTCGAGTCTGTAGCCCTTCATATATTGATGACGAAATAAATGGGATTATATTCACTGATAACAGACTTTCCTCAAACTACCTAACCATATCAGCCTCTCCTGAGCTTCATAATTATAAATAATGTGTTAAATCCATTTGGAATGTTCTCTTAAGAGCCTGCACAATTCTCTACGCTGTTATTTAACGCAAAATCTCCCAGAATAACGTCAGCGTTACTGCGTATTTAGTCCCAAATGCTCTCGCAAGAGGCTGCAATTGATGCTTTAAATTAGACAATATCCAATATTAGAATATTATTGTTAGAGACATTTCAAATGGTTTGATTACATTGTTCTACTAATGACGTCGTTTTTTGGTAAGGGAATTGAACGCCCAGCAGATAATCATATTGGCGAATCTTGTATCGTAAGGTAGCATTAGAACCTTCTTCAATTTTGAGTAAATCTATTTTTGATAATTTTGGTTTTACAGAGGAAATGAGATCCTTCATAAAATAAAACAAAAACCGGTACACAAAAAATACATAACAAACACAAATCGTCAATAAAAATCAAATTACCAATTAAAGCGTAAAACCTTACCTCTTAAAGATACGTAAAAACATTAAAACTCCAAATCAGTATTAGAGACTATAAAATTCTAAACCCAGGAATTGAAAATATGTTACCTAATTCTGTAGCGAAATGAAAAGACTTCAATAAAAGAAAGAAAGAAAAGAAATAAATAACATCTTGAATTAATTTCAATAACTGAGTTCTTCAAAAGGCATCAAAACATTAAAATTCCCTATCAGTATTAGTCACTAGAAATTCTCAACCCAAAAATTAGAAAATATAGAAATTTTCAAAGGATATAAATAAAATACTCCACATAACACTTCAATAAAGAAAACAACATAAAAAAAAACACAATCCCAAATAAATTCCAAAATCCTAAACTGTAGAAAACCTATCAAAACTCCTCTTTTAGGAAAGTCCCAACTGGAATGATTGAGAGTGAGGAACCCTTAAAAGGAGTGCCATCCATCCTGGAGTGGATATTATGACTCCACATAAATAAACAAAAGACTCACTTGTCAACCAGACGTCTGACCATTTATTATAGAAGCCCAAAGGCTAAAATCTCTCTTCTTCTTCTTCTTTTCTTTCTCTTTTGAGAATACACCACAATCGACATGCTCCTCTTGAGTCGACTTTCAATAAAAGAGAAGAGGTTTCTTGGCTCAGGAAGTTGAGACGTTGGGAGATGATAAAAAGTTAGTTTCTCATGTTTGTTTATTTTATAACTTTCTTTATTGATTTGGGGTCATTGTTTGTGTATTTTTTAATCAGTTAATCTTTTTTTTATTTTATTCATAGTTGGGATACATCTTTAATTAGAATAATAATAATAATAATAATAATAATAATAATAATGATCTCGCATGTGAAATAAATAGTAAGTTGCTAATTGCGTTTTATATAATTTATATATGTATATATATATATATATATATATATATATACATATATATATATATATATATATATATATATATATATATATATATATAGATAGATAGATAGATAGATAGATAGATAGATGGATAGCTACTTATATATATATATATATATATATATATATATATATATGTATATATATATATATATATATATATATATATATATATATATATATATATATATATATATATATATATATATATATATATATACATATATATATATATATATACATATATATATATATATATATATATATATATATATATATATATATATATATATATATATATATATATATATATTTATATATATATACATATATATATATATATATATATATATATATATATATATATCTGTGTGTGTATGTATGTATGTATCCTATCACGCTGACGGGCAACAACCTCGAAAAACAGCAATTACCAATAAATTGCCCAAAATCGATTTTTTGTAACTAGGAAAGGGGGAGGTGGTGGGAGGGATTGAATCTGTGTCTGTGCGTGTGTGTAGTCTTTTCTCACCAACAATAATAAAAGTAAATATCATCACCATAAATCATAGCACCTGTTTGGTGAAGAAGAATTGTCTGGCGATCTCAATATTGTCAGGTGTATGAGGACAGAGGAGAATAGGCCAGACTATTCGGTGTATTTGTGTGTGTAGGCAAAGGGAAAATTAACCGTAACCAGAGAGAAGAATCCAATGTAGTACTGTCTGGCCAGCCAAAAGACCCCATAACTCTCTAGCGGTAGTGTCTCAACGGGTGGCTGGTGCCCGGGCCAACCTACTACCATCATTCATATTCAAGGAGATGACACAACAACAACAACAAATGCAACTGTTTCTAGGCCACTTCAGGACAGAGTCCTCAAACATGTCCTCACTCATGTCTGTTATTTGGCCATTTTATGACCACGATGGCCAGTTGGGAATGGTGGTAAGGGAGAGGTTATCCTTATCACTTACAGCAAACCAACCTAGTATTTTGGCCCTGGCTAGTACATCTTTACTGGGCATGGTGTTTAACAAACCCTATCACTACGTTAAGGTATTTACACTCAGAAAGGGAAGAAATTCCTGTCAGTGAGGGTGATTCTATTCTAGTTATCAGAGGAATAGTGATTCAGTCTCTAAAATAGGGTTACTATTGAGATGATAATAAATGAATAAATGAATAAGTGATACCTATGGAATATGTAGATGACTGAGTATTTAATCAACTAATACATTGAGGAAATTGATGAATGTATTAAATAAATAAACCTAAATGCGTGACTCTGACCTTTATGAGGGACGTAGATATTCAGGTAGAGACAATCCTCACTCTGTCTCTTCAACGCCGGCTGGTACTTTCTCAGACGGTCGTACCTGTCCTTTGTTATCCTAGTGAGGGCCTCTGTCTCATTAGACAGATCTGGGAATCTCTGCGGACATGAAGGACCGAAGTGGGTGGCTTCATGAACACCCACCCATTGCGATAGCGCCCGCGTCGGGCTGAAGCGGTTAGCTCCTATGGGCGGCGTGGCGTATGGGATACCCAGGTAAGTTGCTACCTGTAATTTTTCGTCAGTTACCTGCCGGTAGAAGCCACGGAGCTGTCCGTACTTCGTGGATATGGCGGGAGTCTTTGGAGGGCCGTCGCAAGAGGTCAGGTCACTTAGAATGGAGAAGTTTATCAAGACGGTCAATGAAAAAACGTTGGTTTGTTTACCTGGAGCAACGTTCCCGAGTTTCATTGTTCACGTGGTTCTAACACGAAAGACTAATAGTCATAAATGTTTTGGAAGTTTTCAATCATAAACGTTTTCTGAGAAATTCTTACTCGCTTCTAGGTGTCATAACCTTTGGTAACTTTATAATATCAAATGTTTTTAGTGAAATTTTCTCTTCATCAAAAGTTTGCAATATCGAGTTCCCAGATATTTTGTCTCTTTTAGGTATTATAATCCTTAGTAATTTGATGATATCAAATAATATTTGAGAAAAATATATTTTTCTAAGAAATTTATCAAAATCATGGAAGGAAATTTTTTTTTTTTAATTCATCTGCTTCAGTAAAAAAACACTTATAAATCACACATAGATAAATTCGGTCTCAAAAAATCTCTTCTCTTGTTATGAATGGGAGTCACTCTGCTTTTACAAACTCAGTTATGTCGAATAATGGCAATAGATTATTTATCTAATCTCTATCAAAAACTTCGTGTAGTGAAAACTAGTGAAAATTTAGATAAGGAAAAGTTGACACATTTTTATATGTGAGTGTTTATTTTTTTAACTCACTTGAATGAAATTAGATAAATAAATAGGTATATATATATATATATATATATATATATATATATATATATATATATATATATATATGTGTGTGTGTGTATATATATATATATATATATATATATATATATATATATATATATATATATATGTGTGTGTGTGTGTGTATATGTATATATATATATATATATATATATATATATATATATATATATATATATATATATATATATATATATATATATATATATATGAATGTCTTACTTTCCCAAAGAATGAACATCAATTATTTCCAACTTTTATTCTCTTCAGTCTCATATAACTAATTTCATGTAAATGATAAATTTATTAAATTCATCAATATTCCACAATACTTTCTTCTCTATGGTTAAAATTCATCATATATTTTGTGAATTCTTCTATAATTTGAATGTTTCTACAAAATTACCTTTATTCAAAGAAATATATTTTCTTATTCATTACAGAATATATTTCAAATGTTGTAACATGGAAAATCCATATATAATTTAGTAATGGCTATTAACTTTATATGTAGATAATAAGAATTAGAATAATATTAAATTAATATTCTTTCCAAATCATTACCAAATATATTCCATTTCAAATAAATTGGATATAATTTCCATTTTTCCAAGTATTTCTTTATAATCCAATTCATATGAGTTCCATCAAACGCTTCAAATTTAATCACAAAAGTATAAACAGCAAAACAATCTATCAAAAACTATTTCACTTTAATTCTTGAAATCCAACGTCTCAGTGGCACCGAGTTCAAGAGCGGACGAGATCAACAACCTGCCACGTTCACTGCCAACGCAACACTGACTGACACAGGTTCGCAGTGTTGCCATCAAAAATTTTCAGTTCCCGCTAGACAGAACCCTAAAATCCGCTATATTTGTGCTTTGACCCGCTAGATTTACAGGATATTCTACAAGAGCTTAAAAAAATCAACGCTAAGCTCTGTGTACCTCGTGTGTGTGTGTGTGTGTGTTTGTGTGTGTGTGTGTGTGTGTGTGTGTGTGTGTGTAAAATTGTATATAGTTCATACAGCTGCATCTAAACCTATATCTATCTATAAAAGCACACACATATATAATACACATGAATATTTCCTTTTCATGATAAAAAAGATGAGAGAAAATTTTATATGGAACTCAATACCCTATGTACAGACAGATAAATTCGATTTTTACCTTTATTATTACCCCTCACCCTCTTCG
>NC_090758.1:43144736-43152236 GCF_036898095.1 Palaemon carinicauda
AATATTGTTAATGTTCTAAAAGCAGTATATTTATATCCTTGTTTCCTTTCCTCACTTAGCTATTTGTCCCTGTTGGAGCCCTTTTGCTCATAGCATCCTGCTTTTCCAGGTTAAGATTTTATTATTAATAATAATAATAATAATAATAATAATAATAATAATAATAATAATAATAATAATAATAATAATAATAATAATAATAATAATAATACAGAAGTCTGTTTAATATGAAGAAAGAAATATGTTCACACATATATAAAAATGAAAAATATCTTTTTCAAAGAATTTTTTTATACTTCAAAATAGTCATCCAATTGAATAAGGTCCTCCATATTTTCATAACTTTTTTCATGTGGAAAAAGGGAAAAAATTGTTTTTTTTATCTTGGATAGATATATAGATAACAATCAGCGTTCTAGAAATCGTTTATTATGAAAGGTTTCCTGGTTTTGCTTTTGTTTTTTTTTCCTTTTTTTTTCAGCTCCTATTCCGAAGTTTTGATGGCGTTTGTTAATAATGGTATTGATTATACTCAAGTTAAAAAAAAATATTACTTGTAGCTATAATAATACCAATATGCGTTAAGAAAAAATGTAAATATATTGAGGATACTAATGTTATTGATAAATTTTATAATAATAATAAAGATTAAAATAAGATAATGAAGGAAAAAAGGGGAGACTAAAGAAAAGGATAAAGTGGTAACAGAAAAAATAAATAAAAAGGAAAAGGGCCAAATTTGTCAAAATTTCAAAAATTTAAGAAGAAAACAAAACCACCTTTCCAATTTCAAGATAATATAACAAAAGATGCATAATCTTATGGCAGTGGATTTGATTAAGAAAAGTTAACTTGTAACTATAATGATTTGAATTATAGATTAGGAAATGCAGGAGGGAAATCTAATCAAGAATTAAGGGGGCAGCACAATTTGCTGTTTGCTATTGGATAGTATATATATATATATATATATATATATATATATATATATATATATATATATATATATATATAAATAATATATGTATATATATATATATATATATATATATATATATATATATATATATATATATATATATGTATATAAATATATATATATATATATATATATATATATATATATATATATATATATATATGTATATATATGTGTATATATATATATATATATATATATATATATATATATATATATATAGCCTATATATATATATACATATATATATATATATATATATATATATATATATATATATATATATATATATATATATATATATATATATATATATATATGTATCTCTCTCTCTCTCTCTCTCTCTCTCTCTCTCTCTCTCTCTCTCTCTCTCTCTCTCTCTCTCTCACTCTCTGTATATATATATATATATATATATATATATATATATATATATATATATATATATATATATATATATATATATATTGTAATGGTCTCGTTGGACCACAACACACACTAGGTCTACAGGACCATAAATAATCAATATTTAGGTGTTCAAAAGGCAGCAAGCCACAAAGGTGGAAGCAAGCCCAGGTAAATGCAGCACAAGAATAACTCAAGGGGGATAACAAAACAATGAAATAAAAACCAATATATATTACAATTCAATAAAATATAGAAAATAATAGCTAGGCCTCATCATTAACATTAAATCAAAAATACCACTTACGAAACATATACCCAAATTACCAGTCAACACATTCAACCTCTGAAGGAGGAAAGGGGGCCCAGAGAGGAATAGAAAACAACGAAAAGAAAGAATAACCTAAATTTCACATGCTAACGGATGATGAGATGATGAAGGTCTCCTCCCATAGGTCCTTCAATAAGGGCAGCAGACGGCAACTCTCAATACCATTATAGAGCTCCAACAGGAAATTAACCTAACACTGCAGCACAGCCGTAATCATATTCATTCATGATCATGGACGCCGGATCCCAATAATCTTCGTCAATAATTTACAAGAAATGAATGACACTCCTTACCGTCGCCAAGCGAGGCCCCTCTGGCAAGTACTGCACCAGAGGCAATAATAAAATGGTAGAGATGTGAAGTAACGGCCAGCTGAGGTGAAGATATATATATATTCGTTCAGAGACTTGCTGTATATCCAGAGGTAATAGGCTCACAAATCAGGGTGCAGATACCAACTGCCTGTAGCTTGGAAACCCAGTCTCAAGTCAACTCAGCAGAGCCAAAATATGGAGGGGAGAAACAGGGAGGATTAGTCAACAAGACTATACAAAAATACCACTGGAGTGAGGAGACCCCTACTAACAAGAAGGCGAACTAACCATGAACTTTAAAGCCTTCGAAAAAAAATGAAAGAGGAACTTAAAAACTAACCTAAGTAAGCTAATACATTATAAAAAAAAACCTAAGGCTTACTTACACCTCCTCACCCAGAGAAAAAAAAAAAAAAATTTTTTTTCCAAGACAAAAGTGCAAAATTAAAGACAAAAATGCTGAAATTTACTTTAAAAGTTAAGGGAATCAAGTATACAATATACACACTTGAAATATAATGCAAACAACAAACAAATGGATTAAAATGTTAACAAATATAAAGTATCACTAACACCATACACCAAATAATTGCACCAAGTCCCTCATCTAAGACTAAAATCATAAGACCCACCTGTATTAATAATTTATTATCACCATATGGGATCACCTAGGTTGCAAGAGGAGAGGGAGTGGCAACAAAAAAAAAATATATGCTACAAAACCAAATTGTCATACACCAATCACCAACAAAATATAGTGTCAAAATAAAGGATTCATTACCTGGGTAACTTTCAAATACTTATACTAACCGGTGACATTCTCAATGCCTCATAGGCTACCTTAAATATACACCACATCCTTCGTCAAATATAAATAGTACACCATTTTGCTGTTCACACCAGACTGGCAAGGTATGTGAAGGGAAAGGAGGTTCTTCCCTGGTGAATTGTTCAAAGCCGCGAAGGTATCATGATTTAATGTCCCGAAAATATCATACACCTTAGCTGTACTTTTTCACAGCACAACCCTCATAGCACCTGCACATTAACCTTTCACCCAAGTGTCTTGAACACATAAAATGTTACAGCACTAACACAGCACTTTTCTTTTATGCACTATTAACAATACTTTGGAGTCCACACTCTCCTGACAAAGGGGTGTATAAACAAATCAGTTTGTCACAAAAAATCTTAACCTAATTTACATACCCAACTAACGTAATAAATACCATCACCTGAAACATAAGGAGTCCAATATAGGATCATTCATAAATTCCTAAATCACCACACATAACCAGATAATTTTTGACAAAACCTCAGTTTTAAGCATAATTCAACAAAAAAAAAAAACCATCAGTTCATTATAAACTTCACCACCTCCACAAGCAATTAAAGACAGATATAATTAACCCATAAAGTAACAGTTGCATGCATCAACGAACAATAATAATCTTACATTTGGTCAACATCCATCTATCATATCAAATCATAATCAACCGTCAATACTACGTCCAACATTGGAGTGTTACATTACATAATCTGTTCAACCAAATAAAAGAAACCATATATAAATAATTATTAATACTCAAACAGTTACCACGAGTGACAGAACTCAACAGGTGAAGAAAAAACACTTATAATTACCCCATTCGCACCTACTCTGCCAGCCGGGATAATGCATCGGCCACCATATTCTCTTTACCTGGGATATGCTTAAACTCTAGATCGAATTCTTGGACCAAAATACTCCAACGCATCAATCTCTGATTCTTATTCTTGTACCGATTCAAGAACGTTAATGGATTATGGTCCGTACAAACTTTAATGGGCCCACCTGAGGAGGAGAGATAGACATTAAAATGAGTTAACGCTAAGATCAAGGCCAAAGTCTCCTTCTCGATAGTGGAATATTTTCTTTGAGGCAAAGTGAGCTTTTTAGAAAAATACGCCACCGGGTGGACGATACCATTTTCGTCAGCTTGACTCAATACAGCACCAACCCCCACATCACTCGCATCAGTGGTAAGCTGAAATGGAGCGTTAAAATTTGGAGCTGTTAACAAAGGCCGACTAATGAGGACCAGTTTTATCCTCTCTAATGCATCCTGAGCCTCCTTACTCCAAACAAATTTAACATTTTTCTTCAATAAAGCAGTAAGAGGTTCCGCAATGTCTGAAAAATTGCGAATGAATCTGCGATAATAGCTTGCCATCCCTAATACCCTTCGCAAATCTTTCCTACATTTAGGAACCTCTACTTTACGAATGGCCTCAATGTTAGCCTCCTTGGGAGCCACCATACCTGCTCCTATCTCATGTCCAAGATATACCACCGTTGCTTTTGCAAAATCAGACTTCCTTAAATTAATAACCAGGCCTGCTTTCCTAAGTACTTTGAATAAGGCCTCAATTCTCTTCAGGTGCAACTGCCAGTCGTCGCTAAAAATAACCAAGTCATCGATATACACCACACACCCCTCTAGACCACTAACCAACGAATTCATAAGTCTCTGAAAGGTGGCAGCAGCGTTTTTCATCCCAAAGGGCATTACCTTACACTGAAATAATCCCTGTTGGGTTACAAAAGCCGAAACACTCCTGGCCCTTTCCGACAAAGGCACCTGCCAATATCCCTTTAATAAATCAAATTTTGTAATGTATTTAGCCCGACCCATGCGATCAATACAATCTTCCACACGAGGCAATGGAAAACTATCAGCCTTGGTCACCTCATTAAGCTTCCTATAATCAAAACAAAGACGATAGTCTCCGTCCGATTTCTTCACCAACACAACCGGAGATGACCAAGGACTACAACTCGGCTCTATTAAATTATGCTTGAGCATATACTCAACCTCTCTAGCAACAATCTCATTCTTTTTTGGGTTCAACCTATAAGGAGCCTGCTTCACAGGCGTGGCGTCCCCTACGTCCACGTCATGCTGCAAGATCGTGGTCTTGCCGGGCACACTAGAAAACAAGTCCTTATATTTTAAAACCAAATTTCTCAAGGATTGTTGCTCATCCTTACCCAAGTGACCCAACATCTGAGGTAAATTTTCTAAAGCCTCGACATTACCTGCCAGCCATTCACTATCTTTCAAGTCCCTGTCCTCTGAAAAAGAATTATTATTATGCTCATCTGAAAAAGAAGCATTATAACCGACCAAGTCATTTCTACCGTCACAAAGAGTCGCAATTGGCCTAACCTTCTCTCTTTCATGGAAAGCTTTCATCATATTTATATGTACCAATTGATGAGGCCTTCTCCTATCGGGGGTTTCCACCAAGAAGTTAACATTATTTACCTTCTTCAATACCTTCCATGGTCCCTGGAAAGTAGCTTTGAGAGAATTACCTGGGATAGGTAACAGAACCAGTACCTTCTGTCCTACGTCGAAGTCCCGGGTCACAGTCTTTCTGTCAAAATAAAATTTCATTTTCTTCTGACTTTTCAACAAATTCTCACCTGCAAAAGACCAAGCCCTGGTTAATTTAGCATTCAAATTATTAAGGTAATCAATCAAATTCAAATCAGGGGCATCTCCCTCCCAAGCCTCTCTCACAATATCCAGCGGACCCCTTACAGAATGTCCAAAAATCAAATTAAAAGGAGAGAGACCGAGAGATTGACCAGGAATAGAGCGGAAAGCGAATAAGAGGAATGGAAGGTTTTTATCCCATTCAGCCCCATTCCCAATACAATATTTCTTTAACATGCTTTTCATAGTTTGGTGAAAACGTTCCAAAGCACCCTGTGACTCTGGATGATAAGGCGAGGAAGTTACATGTTTAATGCCCAATTCAGTCATTTTCTGCTTAAAATAACGACTCGTGAAGTTAGTACCGCAGTCTGACTGAATTACCTTCGGGAGACCAAATTTTGAAAAGAAACCTATTAATGCCTCTACAATCTTTTCACTCCTTATGGACCGCAAGGGGATTGCCTCGGGGTACCGAGACATACGATCCATAATAGTGAAAATATACTCATTTCCACTCTTTGACTTTGGGAGAGGACCAACAACATCAATTAACACTTCCCGAAAAGGTTCAGACACAACTGGGATAGGTATTAATGGAGCCTTTGGAATAGGTAGGTTAGGTTTGCCGACTCTCTGACAAACCTCGCAACTATTAACAAATTTTTTAACATCACCTTTCAGCTTGGGCCAAAAGAAATTATTTAATAACCTACTGACTGTTTTGTGAATACCAAAATGTCCCGCCATCACATTCTCGTGAGCTAATGACATCAACTCATGACGGTAACATTCAGGAACCACAATCTGTCGTATAATTTCGTAATCCTCCCCCGAGGCATGCATTGGTCTACTTATTCTGTATAATATGCTATTAATTACCTTAAAAATAGGAACTGTCACGTTCGTTATCTCACCAGACTCAATAGGGAGACTACCAAACTCCTTTTTCTGAGCCGAAACAAGTTCTTTAAAAGTCCAATTGGGTTTTAATCTAACACTACTACTACTGTCTACAGATACATCACTACGTCCTAAACTACTCAAATCAACGTCTACTGTTGACTCTGCAGCGTCAACAGCCTTTGCCTTAGCACGAGTGACTACCCCTACTTCCACATCCGGATTAATCACAATTGGCACATTTTTATTTTCATACACAATCTCATTTCCGAGAACCACATCCACCTTTTTAATCGGAAATTTATCAACAATAGCCAAACGGACATTCCCCGAAAAATAAGGACAACTAAGATGAAATAGACCAATTGGATAAGATTTTACCGTGTCCGGAAAACCACTCAAAATAACAAACTCCCGATTCTCATACACAAAATCATTCGGGACCGAATCTCTAAGAATTAATGATTGCGCGGCTCCGGTATCACGTAAAATATTAACTTTTCTCCCTTGGCCTTCACCATCCAGCGAGACTTCACCCACGGCCAGAAAATCACCGAAGGAACTAGCAGTCACTGACTTTCTTAGTCATTGAGTCGGAGAGGGCAGAGCCCCACCCTGACTAGCACTTTTCTCAACCGCCATCACCGGATTACCTTTACTGTTACAAACCTTTTTCCAAGCATAACACATTCTTTTGGTATGACCCCTCTTGTTACAGAAAAAACACGTCAAATTCCTCAGCTTTTGTGGATCATAAACACCCGACTCACCAAGTCTGTTATTTTGCGAGTAATTCACCTTTGATTGGCCATTCGGAGAAACCTCATTTGATTGAACATTCTGAGAACCCTTATTTAACTGAACATTCTGAGAAACATTCTTTTGGTTATTAAAATTACCAGATCTCCCAGAACAACCCCAACGTGGTTTTTCCTTAAATACAGTTTCTTTCATAGTATCTTTATGAGACAAAAAATACTCATCTGACGCCACAGCAACCTCCTGAAGGGAATCTAATTTCAACTCCTCCAAATGAACCTTCAAACGGTCAGGAGTACACCTTTTAAACTCTTCAACCAACAGCAA
>NC_090758.1:43157236-43159852 GCF_036898095.1 Palaemon carinicauda
TCAATTCATATTTCCTTAATTCTGTTGACTAGTAAAGAGAACGAATTTAAATATAGACGAAAATAATTATGTCTAAATTGACAAATACTCTATTGAAAAGAAAATCTCTTTTATGGTTTATTACTCAATAATATCTTATGGGCAAATAAGAAAATACATTAAAATCTAGATGAAATATTGAGGATTTTCTCTACTTGGATCCATATCTGTACCATCATCTGATATATACCTCCATTTTTCTGTGCAGGTTATATGAAACAGTTTTGAAATGAAACTCAACTCACTTACTTCGATTTCCTTTATGATCAACATTTCATCTATATTTGGAAATAAAAAAAAAAAAGATGATAAACATTTTAATACAATAACATTTCTCCATCATCATCAGCATCATCTCCTCCTACGCCCTTTGACGCAAAGGACTTCGGTCAGATTTTGCCAGTCGTCTCTATCTTGAACTTTTAATTCAATACTTCTCCATTCATAATCTCCTACTTAGCGTTTCATAGCTCTTATACATGTAGGCGTGGATCTTCCCACTCTCCTAGTGTGTTGTGGAGCCCAGTTGAAAGCTTAGTGAAATAACCATTCTTAGGGATTGCAAAGAGCATGTCCAAACCATCTCCATCTGTATTTCCTAGTAAAGTGTATTTATCACTTTTCGTGGATTCCTGGAAATGTTCGGTCAAAATCTGAAAATCTTGAAATCTGAAAGAACGATTCTCTTTCAAGTCAGTGAAGATGAGAAAGTGAAAAGAGAAATGCAAAAATCCAAAGATCACTTTTAGATATTCAGTATAAGTCACAGATGGATAGTAATGTAATTGATAATACACATTAATTCTTACATATCAGATTAAACACAAAACACTTATACTTAAAAATATTTTATTTTAAGTAGTAATTATAGTGCATATTATGGATACATAATAGAAATATTTTGATATAAAAAAACCAATGAAGCCCATCAATCATAAAAGGATTTTTGGGAACAAATCTCTTCCAATTATAGACTCAATATCATAATGCATATCAACTTCATTGATTTTACCTGCTGACCATGATTAAATAAATTTGTTTGATAGATTCCATTGAAATACGAAAGTTTCATATCAGCCATGGTAAAGACTGCAATCTGAATCTAAATATATATTGTATGTTCATATTTATATATTTCATAGATATACTGAAATTTTAGCATGGATTAATCTTACAATAGTAGGAAAATTTTCTATCACTTTTATGATTTCTGTTGTTTGATTTTAGATAAGTTAATTAAGAAAGAATAATAAATTTCCTGGAATGAATTACTACTACTACTACTACTACTACTACTACTACTACTACTACTACTACTACTAATAATAATAATAATAATAATAATAATAATAATAATAATAATAATAATAATAATAATAATAATACACTATTCAAAATATTAACAAATTAATAATCTCAAATCTGAAATTAGAGATTATTATTATTATTATTATTATTATTATTATTATTATTATTATTATTATTATTATTATTATTATTACTCACAGCAGTAGTAATAGCAATAATTATAGTAGTAAATAAAGACCGTAATAAGGATGAATATATTTTAACCTATCCCTTAAGATGATTAAGACGTCTCTTAAAATCCTTTTGTTTATCTGGAGGAAGAAGAAGAAGAAGAAGAAGAAGAAGAAGAAGGTCTGAGGAATCATGTGTCTTATTGAGTCTTATTGCTGCAATTATTGTTTTCTCTTTGATTCTTATCAATAATAATTTCAGTCCATAAATTTCCTTTGGATATAAAAAGATAGAGGAATTTCTTATTCGAATTTAAGGTTTTATCATCTTCACTATATAAGAAAAAAAAAAATTAAAACCGAGATCAACAAATGTATCTCAAAACATCAGTACTTTCCTATTTTTCTTTTTCAGATAATGTTAGTAACGAGAAAGGTAACTTACCCTCCCTTTATTTTATATTCAGTCACTATAAAGATATAGAAACTATCTCGTTTTTTATCACTCCAGTCACCAGAAAGACATTTCAAACCCAGCTCTTGATTTTTAGATCACCAATTTGCTCATCTTTGGAAAGTTCATTTCAAGAGATAGTTACAGCGACAGCGCCCCATATGTGTGTGTGTGTGTATGTGTGTGTATTTGTGTTTGTGTATACGTTTGCATTTATATATATTATATCCATATAAATTTTAGAGTTATAGTGTTAAATAGCTACTTAGAAACATTAATATACAGATTTTTATTCGCATTTCTGAGTATTCATTAATGAATGTATATGTATGTGCTGTATATTCCAAACACCCTTTTCTTATTTTACACCTAGTACACATAGCGAACTACACCCCAAACTCACCTATTAAAACTACCTCTTTTCATTCGACCAAGACACACATATTCGTAAACTCGATCCAAAATATTCGAAGACAAATTCTTACTAAAACCTTTCCCCAGATCAGGGCGAAAAGTATTGCTCTTCAAATTACCCCGTTCCTGGATATTGTTCTCTCGATATATTGCTCTCTTGGGCAATATTGAAATACAATTGCTAGTCGATGCCTGTTTGTTTCTGAAGGAGTTGAACGAATGTCTCCACAG
>NC_090758.1:43160352-43180352 GCF_036898095.1 Palaemon carinicauda
CAGGAAAGAAAATCTGTTCGTTTCTTCCGAATTTACTCCGGATTCTTAGCAAAGTGTCTTTGCTCTGGAAAATATCATTTGAGTTACCAAATTGGAATGTTTCTTTTTAATGTATGACTTTTCTTGAAGAATTCACAAACTTCTGGGAAGTTATTTTCCTGTTCTTTACCTATTATCTGCCTACATGCTAAGCATAAAGATTTTTCTCCTTGACACAATTTCCCCAATGAACGTCGATTCCTTTATTTGTTAGTTTTTCTCTGATGGTTTTGATGAATTTCAACACCATCCTATGAACAGTTGCTAGCTTATGGAAACTGGAAAACTTAGTCAGGGGTATCAAGTGTTCAATGCTATTGATGTCTTTCTTGTTATTTTCTTTACTTTCAGAATCTGTTGAGACAGTGATTAAGGAAGTATCTTCCCTTTCAGGGCCGGGTACTTCATCTCTCTTTTCAAGGGGGTTTGGCACCTTGAAACTAAACTGAACCTCATTTTTATGAAGTTTCTTAAGAAACTCGGGTCCACCATGATACGCAGTCTTCTGAAGTCTCCTGTATGAGACACATCTACTAATATAATCTGCAGGATTATCATATGCATTCACAAATGAAAATGTTATTGGGAAAACTTGGCACAAGTCACCTATAGCTTTCAACCTATTTTGAATAAAAACTCCTTTCTTCTGCAATTTATCATATTTATATGTATAAGAGTAAAGCCAATTAAGAGCAACCATACTGTCTGAATATATCGCCATGCTCACAATTTTGATTGGAGTAATGACTGATTGACCAGCAAGTTCTTGAAATAAACTGATTACAGTCTCTGTGGCTAGTCCCAAAGCTTGAAATTCAATTACAGGAATGGTTTTCTTCTCTAACTGTTTGTTAACGACCCTGCTCTTGGCTGTCAAAAAACTTTTATTACCATTGAAGACATTTACAATATACACCACAGTTCCATAAATATCCTTACTTGCATCTGAAAATGCTACTAGTTTATAAGTACCATCTGTCCTACCCAGGAATCTAGGAATTACTACTTTAGGAGTAGAATTCACCTGTTTTCCAATAAGTGTCCATTCCCTTTTTAATGTTTCTGAGAGAGGGCTATCCCATGTGATAGTCTTGTCTTCTTGAAGCTTTTTAAGAAACAGCCTGGCCCTGTTCAAGATTGGTCCATAGATATTAAATATATCATAGATACTATTCAATGCTGACAAAATTGACCTCTTTGTGCTAGCTTGCGTATCGAGGAAAATCTTACCAGGGCCTAGTGTGTCTGCTTCCCTATCCCAAACCATGCCGAGCAACTTTTCCTCTTTGGGTGTTTCACTATCATAATCTCGGTCAATTATTTCTTGCAGTTCTGCATCGTTTGTTACGAATTGTTGCAATTCAAATTTGTATGGTCCAAAGATATTAGGGAGACAGTAGTACGCTTCATATAAAGCCTTGGCAGAGTTACACGAATATGACCCATTGTCCATGTAAATGGTATTATACAGCGATTTCTTTAAGTTAACCATTTCCTTGTTGTCACTCTCGACATCCAATATCAAGATCTTGAACAAAGCTAGCATGAGATGACAAGGGCTAGGCCTTAGGCCAAAACTTAAACGCTTGTTCCTATAGCCCACAACAGTAAAGTCACCCTTAAGAATATTTCGATACCATAAGAACAACAATCTATTCTGATCCTCTTCCTTGAGTCCTATCATCAAAAATGCCTTTTTCAAGTCAAAACAAATCATATGGGAGTCAAATCTCTGCATAATCAGAGAAGTTGTAATTTTGTGATTCAGACAAGGGCCTGGAAGCATACACTGATTGTGACTATAAGTGCTCTTCGCAGATTTGTTTTTCTCACACAAGTTAGACAGAAACACGACTCGACACTTAGTCGTGTCTCTGGCCATTTTGAACACAGGCATATGAGGCAAGAAACTAGCTTCTGGATGTTCATTTATAAAAGAATTAATATCTTCAATTTTCTCTATGATTCCCAGATTTTGTTGTTCTTTAAATACATCATTAACCATCTTTAAATGCTCAGGTTTATTCTTCATACGTGTTAAATTAGACTTCAGTATCATCCGGGATAAACTGAAGTTCTTACCTAACAAATGGGATATCTTGTTGTTCCACATCAGTGGCATTACTAGTCTACCTTCTTCATCTCGTTCTGTACTATCAAGAACATACTTTACTAGCTTTTTATTGGTTTCTGTGTCATCTTCAGATAGCTGGGATTTTTCATAGTCCAGATATTCAATGCATTGCTTTTCAAGCATTTCTTCCGTAGCTTTAATCAATTCAGACTGCTTTAGCTTACCCTTTTTGTTAAAAATAGCATAGGTGGAATTAGTGTTGACTTCTTGAACTTTGATACTCGCCAGTGATCTGTTGGATATCAAGTCAACATCGTCATCTCGAAGTTCAGACTGAGAGACTGCCAAAAAGATATGTTTATCGAGGAATTGTAATAGTCTATTAGTCTTGGCAGATTCCCCTACCATACAAAGTGTGTTTCCTTGAGTGCTAACCGCAGTATGTGAACTATTTCCAATATTAATGTTAGGTAAATAATCCAAGTTTTTCATCATTCTGTTAATATTACCTGTGAGCATGACACCAACTGGAGTGTCAAGATACACAGAGGGATTGCTTAATCCAAACTTGTGTGTAGTTAGCGACAGCAAAAAGTCAGCATCATTTCCCAAGATAAGACCAATGTTACCAATAGTGTCTACACTACCACTAAGAAACTTATCTGCTAAAATGTAATGTCTATCTTGAAATTCTTTAACAATGACATTTAAGCCCTCCAGTTTCAACTCTATATCAATACTGGGTACAACGACTGCTTCGATGGAATGCCATGCCCTACCTAACTTGAGAGGTACATTAACAATATCAGTTACAAGGTCCCTAGTAGAATTAAAACCATGAATAGTCATATGGACGTTTTTTGCTAAGACAGGGAACTTCATATGGTTTACATGCTTATCACAAATAAAATTTCTCTGGCTACCACAATCTCGTAAAACTCGAACCACATTATCTTCTTCAGCCACAGAACATGTAAAAGTTGGTAAAATTGCAGCACCACCAGTAACATTTTGATGAATTTCAGCTAATGTGAGGCTATTTAAAGTATGCTTCGGTTCTGGCTTTTTCCCACTAGTATGCATAGAGGTTTCAGTGGATTCAGTATTACTAGAATCAGAAGCTTTAGTACTGGAACTATTAAGCCTCTCCTTAGCAACACACAGGTATGTAAAATGCCATCCACTGCAATTTCCACACCTTTGGGTAAACTTGAATTTACACTGACGAGTCACATGATTATGATAGCCACACCTAACACAAGCATTCAGCTCTTTAAGTTTCTCTACTTTCATTTTAGGATTCGCAAAAACTGGGCAATTTACTAGCAAATGTGCGGTATCTTGCTTACCATCCTTTGTACATAGGATACATGACTTATATTTAGGGCTAACACTAACTTTGGTTGCGAGAGTTGTGCTTGATTCTATATTCTTAGTCCTAGTTTTCTCCTTTTGCTCAAAATTTCTTTCATTCGTTCTGTTATACCTCTCAACAGCCTCAAATATGTTACTTTCAATTTCACTTAATGAGGGTTTGCTTTCATTTGTTATCTGAATTAGTAAAGATTGAAAGCGATCATTAAGACCATGCCATATGAAGTACTGGAGAACATCGTCAACTTTGACGTCAAGCTTTTTGAATGCATTCATAATAGTTTTCATCGAGGCTACAAAGGCATATGGATCACCTGATAAAGTTAACTTCAATTCTACAAGTTTCTTAATTGCATCATATTTTTGTGTTAATGGAGTTGCAAATGCTTGCAATAATAATTTCTTTGCCTCGTCATATGACTGGTTATCAATATCAAGAGAATCCACAAGTGCCTTTGGAGACTTTGACAACTGATTTCGTAGATACATAAACTTCAAGTGATTTGACCAATTTTGTTTGTCAGTCAATTTTTCAAATTCATAAAAGAACTTTACTAAACACTGACCCTTGGTGTTGTCATATTCAGGTAAAGGAACTTGAGGCATCCTTAACTCATTCTTAAGGTTAACTACCGGGGTAGGCGTGGTTACAGTTTCTAAACTAGAAGCCTGTTGCCTTTGTAAACTTAATAAAGCCGACATTATCTTTTTCTGGTAGTCTTCATCTGTGAAAATCTTTTGTTCAATGGAGCTTTCGTCTTCCTTATCTATGACATAGTTCAATATTTCCTGGTCTAACCCTAACAGTTCTTTTTCTAACTGTTCAAGTCTGTGAATATACAAAAGTCTATCTTGGTCAGACAATCCTTCGAGATTCGATTGAACTGTATTATATATCTTTGTTACTCTTTGCCGAGCGTAAGAACGCCGTTTCTTCAATATATCCTCAGACATGTTAATAATTCTACAAAGTTAATCTAATACCAAACCTAGATAAACACAAATCAAAGTTTCTAGCAATAACGAATATTTATCCGTGTTACAAAACACATATATTCACTTCAATAAAAATATTCAAATAATGAGCACAAATTTGATGCTTTCACTACATATACCAATAAGCCTATATCAAATATGAAAAATAAAGAAGCCGAGGACAGCCCCACCCACAATAAAAGGCTTACAACACAAAGGACAGGGAGGTTAAGGATTGCACGTATCCTGTCACGGTCGCCATATGGAAAAACATATCATGCAATGATATACAAATTAATGGTGACAGGGTAAATTAAAGAAATCGTTTAATTTATATTTAATTACAACAGTCAAAATGAAATAGAAAATTTATAACTGAGTAAAATAAAATTTAATCCCTTTGCTTGAGAGAATCCTTGTCCTTTGTGCACTGTAACCCTTCCAAACCGTGCTATATTCTTAGAGAGATGACCTTACGCCAGACACCACTCCAGCACAACATGGTCACCACTGAATTTTTCCATAACCTGACAATACAATGAAATATCTATAATAGAGGTCATGGCCATCTATGGTTTAGACTAAGGCGTAAGCCTTAAATGTTTTACTTAAATGTAAATATATAAAATGTAATAAATTATATAGCAAAGATCGTAATATTCTTAGTATTTAGCTAAGTTTTAGGCTAGCCTGATTCAAATTTAAAGTTATTTACTAAGATATATGCCTAGCTTAAAATTTAGTATAAGTTTTTTCCAGTGCTTAGTCTACTTAGCCAACATATAAGCAAGCTCAATAGCTCAGTCTTAAAGTTTTTAGAAGTTTTTTAACGTTAATATATGAAAGAACTGAGTTACTCGTTAGCTTAACCTCTGATACTTAAACCTCGTTGAGTTTTACAAAAGTTCACAAGAAAATAACACTTATAACAATTATCAAGTTCCTTCTAAATATCACGAACTATCAGGTAATATTTTATAGGACGTGCAAGTTAGGTTAATGAACCGACAAAGTTCATATATACTGTAAGCAATTTGAAAATCGACTGAAACACGCGTAAATGTAACTCGATTCTTACCTCCAAACTGCTTAAAACCCGTCTCCTTTCTCTCCCCAAATCCTTCGGTAGTTTTGTTGAATTTCGCCTTCATCGTCAATGGTAGCTGTCCTCGGCATACTTCTTAATAGTAAATCTTCATATTAATTATACCATTAAACTCTGTCATCCATGAAGACTATAAGCAGATCGGCTGATATATGTAGGAGTGTTCAACAACAGGTCCTGTCGTTCTGGTCTTCGAGTCACAACTGCTCTTCTGCGTTTTGGCAGTTATATCGTCACCTCTTCTTCGAGACATTATATGGTCGCCTCTGCTAAACTTTGTTATTTCGTTTATAGCTTTGGGTTTGAAAAGGTTAATCAAGAAAACATTTATCATGAATCAGTCAAATTAACTTTATGAACATGAACTTTAGCCACAATAAAGTAATAATAGTAAATCTAAATAGCTAATTACAACTTGGTGATTACGATTCATGAGAAGTAGAAGGAACTCAAAACATAAACTCCTAAATCCCATGCTTAACAAGAAACAAAATATTTTAAAAGGTATCCGGGAGTTTATGTAAATAAAAGAGAAATAACATACTGTCAAGTAAACAATAAATGTGAAATATATCTTTGATATATTTTGTATACTCCCAGCAACAATTTGATTAAAGTTTACTAAGTTTAATCAAAGAAACCATTTGTTCACCCTTTACTCACTCCCAGCAACAATTTCATTACACACTCTTTATAGCCCATGTGTATCTTACCCCAAAGAATATGGTAATATACATAACCATGTAAGCCTATTATACTAGGCCCTCTTGAACCAAGAGTTCTGTGTTTCTCATAGATTCAAGTGCAGCGGCCCGTTTACTTCTCTCTCTGACTTTTAATTGATCAATAGGTAATTCAGTTTCAACTTCAACAACAGTATGAAATCCTTCTTTAGGAAGAAGCAAAATGAGTGAATCTGTTGTCCTGTACACAACTTCACGAGACTTACCCTTAAGCACACGAGCTGCTTTTACTTCCCCTAGGTGATTTACTTCTGTCTTCTTTACTATACCAAGTGGATAAGTACTTGGTTTGCTTGCATCCTCTTTTAACAGAACAATATCTCCAACAGCCAAGGTTTTATGATTGATAGGTCTGTAACGATCCCTTTTATCTACTGCTTGATTAATGAGAGTTGCAAGAAATTCTGAATGATATGCCTCAACTAGTCTGTTTCTAGCTTGTCTAAGCTTATAGTAATTATCCTTAACATCATCAATAGCACTACTACCAGGCACCCAATTGGTGTCATCTGAAGAAGAATTCTGCAACTCGGGAATAATGTTCACTGATACCAGATCATAGCCTTTAAGTAAACACTCAGGAGTTATTGGTTTTTCTACATTATCAATACAAGCATCTCTCAGACTATCCTTAAAAGCAATTGGTCTTTTGTTAATAAGATGGACAGTTTGACAAATAAGGAAGTAAAAATCTTGATAATCTAGCAGTGTTCTTAATAGAACTAAAAATTAGCTTTTTCACCATTTTTACACAGCTTTCAACTAGCGAACCCAAAGAACTATTACCTTTGGCATAATGCTCGAACTTCAGGGGCTTAATGTCATTTTCTTCAAAGAAGGCATGCGTTTCAAAATCGTTGAGAAAGGTTCCAATGATTCTACTACCAGCAGTTAGCTGGGATCCCAAATCAGATATGCAAAATTCCGGGATGCCAAACTCATATATGTGTAGTTGGAAGGCCTTGAGAAAGTCTCGAGTATCAGCAGATAAACATATCTTCAAGTTGATGGCACGACTCCACAAACATGTCACGCATAATAACCAAATCTTCTTCCTTTCACCATTCCATATTACTGTATAAGGACCGATGTAATCTATGAAAATATACCTGTATGGAATAGGTGGTGGATTGCTCCGAAAATCCCTATAGGCACTCTGATTTGCTTTGATTGGTCTCTCATTAAGCCTTCTACAAGTTATACATTCTCTAAGTACCTTCTTTATTGTGGAATAAAAGTGGATTATCCAAAATTGCTTACGTAACTGAGCCAAGATCGAATACACACCAGCGTGTCCTAGACTAACATGCATATCACGAATAAGCAATTTAGTTAGCAAACTATGCTTAGGTAACAGCACAGGAAAGAAAATCTGTTCGTTTCTTCCGAATTTACTCCGGATTCTTAGCAAAGTGTCTTTGCTCTGGAAAATATTCATTTGAGTTACCAAATTGGGAATGTTTCTTTTTAATGTATGACTTTTCTTGAAGAATTCACAAACTTCTGGGAAGTTATTTTCCTGTTCTTTACCTATTATCTGCCTACATGCTAAAGCATAAAGATTTTTCTCCTTGACACAATTTCCCCAATGAACGTCGATTCCTTTATTTGTTAGTTTTTCTCTGATGGTTTTGATGAATTTCAACACCATCCTATGAACAGTTGCTAGCTTATGGAAACTGGAAAACTTAGTCAGGGGTATCAAGTGTTCAATGCTATTGATGTCTTTCTTGTTATTTTCTTTACTTTCAGAATCTGTTGAGACAGTGATTAAGGAAGTATCTTCCCTTTCAGGGCCGGGTACTTCATCTCTCTTTTCAAGGGGGTTTGGCACCTTGAAACTAAACTGAACCTCATTTTTATGAAGTTTCTTAAGAAACTCGGGTCCACCATGATACGCAGTCTTCTGAAGTCTCCTGTATGAGACACATCTACTAATATAATCTGCAGGATTATCATATGCATTCACAAATGAAAATGTTATTGGGAAAACTTGGCACAAGTCACCTATAGCTTTCAACCTATTTTGAATAAAAACTCCTTTCTTCTGCAATTTATCATATTTATATGTATAAGAGTAAAGCCAATTAAGAGCAACCATACTGTCTGAATATATCGCCATGCTCACAATTTTGATTGGAGTAATGACTGATTGACCAGCAAGTTCTTGAAATAAACTGATTACAGTCTCTGTGGCTAGTCCCAAAGCTTGAAATTCAATTACAGGAATGGTTTTCTTCTCTAACTGTTTGTTAACGACCCTGCTCTTGGCTGTCAAAAAACTTTTATTACCATTGAAGACATTTACAATATACACCACAGTTCCATAAATATCCTTACTTGCATCTGAAAATGCTACTAGTTTATAAGTACCATCTGTCCTACCCAGGAATCTAGGAATTACTACTTTAGGAGTAGAATTCACCTGTTTTCCAATAAGTGTCCATTCCCTTTTTAATGTTTCTGAGAGAGGGCTATCCCATGTGATAGTCTTGTCTTCTTGAAGCTTTTTAAGAAACAGCCTGGCCCTGTTCAAGATTGGTCCATAGATATTAAATATATCATAGATACTATTCAATGCTGACAAAATTGACCTCTTTGTGCTAGCTTGCGTATCGAGGAAAATCTTACCAGGGCCTAGTGTGTCTGCTTCCCTATCCCAAACCATGCCGAGCAACTTTTCCTCTTTGGGTGTTTCACTATCATAATCTCGGTCAATTATTTCTTGCAGTTCTGCATCGTTTGTTACGAATTGTTGCAATTCAAATTTGTATGGTCCAAAGATATTAGGGAGACAGTAGTACGCTTCATATAAAGCCTTGGCAGAGTTACACGAATATGACCCATTGTCCATGTAAATGGTATTATACAGCGATTTCTTTAAGTTAACCATTTCCTTGTTGTCACTCTCGACATCCAATATCAAGATCTTGAACAAAGCTAGCATGAGATGACAAGGGCTAGGCCTTAGGCCAAAACTTAAACGCTTGTTCCTATAGCCCACAACAGTAAAGTCACCCTTAAGAATATTTCGATACCATAAGAACAACAATCTATTCTGATCCTCTTCCTTGAGTCCTATCATCAAAAATGCCTTTTTCAAGTCAAAACAAATCATATGGGAGTCAAATCTCTGCATAATCAGAGAAGTTGTAATTTTGTGATTCAGACAAGGGCCTGGAAGCATACACTGATTGTGACTATAAGTGCTCTTCGCAGATTTGTTTTTCTCACACAAGTTAGACAGAAACACGACTCGACACTTAGTCGTGTCTCTGGCCATTTTGAACACAGGCATATGAGGCAAGAAACTAGCTTCTGGATGTTCATTTATAAAAGAATTAATATCTTCAATTTTCTCTATGATTCCCAGATTTTGTTGTTCTTTAAATACATCATTAACCATCTTTAAATGCTCAGGTTTATTCTTCATACGTGTTAAATTAGACTTCAGTATCATCCGGGATAAACTGAAGTTCTTACCTAACAAATGGGATATCTTGTTGTTCCACATCAGTGGCATTACTAGTCTACCTTCTTCATCTCGTTCTGTACTATCAAGAACATACTTTACTAGCTTTTTATTGGTTTCTGTGTCATCTTCAGATAGCTGGGATTTTTCATAGTCCAGATATTCAATGCATTGCTTTTCAAGCATTTCTTCCGTAGCTTTAATCAATTCAGACTGCTTTAGCTTACCCTTTTTGTTAAAAATAGCATAGGTGGAATTAGTGTTGACTTCTTGAACTTTGATACTCGCCAGTGATCTGTTGGAAATCAAGTCAACATCGTCATCTCGAAGTTCAGACTGAGAGACTGCCAAAAAGATATGTTTATCGAGGAATTGTAATAGTCTATTAGTCTTGGCAGATTCCCCTACCATACAAAGTGTGTTTCCTTGAGTGCTAACCGCAGTATGTGAACTATTTCCAATATTAATGTTAGGTAAATAATCCAAGTTTTTCATCATTCTGTTAATATTACCTGTGAGCATGACACCAACTGGAGTGTCAAGATACACAGAGGGATTGCTTAATCCAAACTTGTGTGTAGTTAGCGACAGCAAAAAGTCAGCATCATTTCCCAAGATAAGACCAATGTTACCAATAGTGTCTACACTACCACTAAGAAACTTATCTGCTAAAATGTAATGTCTATCTTGAAATTCTTTAACAATGACATTTAAGCCCTCCAGTTTCAACTCTATATCAATACTGGGTACAACGACTGCTTCGATGGAATGCCATGCCCTACCTAACTTGAGAGGTACATTAACAATATCAGTTACAAGGTCCCTAGTAGAATTAAAACCATAAATAGTCATATGGACGTTTTTTGCTAAGACAGGGAACTTCATATGGTTTACATGCTTATCACAAATAAAATTTCTCTGGCTACCACAATCTCGTAAAACTCGAACCACATTATCTTCTTCAACCACAGAACATGTAAAAGTTGGTAAAATTGCAGCACCACCAGTAACATTTTGATGAATTTCAGCTAATGTGAGGCTATTTAAAGTATGCTTCGGTTCTGGCTTTTTCCCACTAGTATGCATAGAGGTTTCAGTGGATTCAGTATTACTAGAATCAGAAGCTTTAGTACTGGAACTATTAAGCCTCTCCTTAGCAACACACAGGTATGTAAAATGCCATCCACTGCAATTTCTACACCTTTGGGTAAACTTGAATTTACACTGACGAGTCACATGATTATGATAGCCACACCTAACACAAGCATTCAGCTCTTTAAGTTTCTCTACTTTCATTTTAGGATTCGCAAAAACTGGGCAATTTACTAGCAAATGTGCGGTATCTTGCTTACCATCCTTTGTACATAGGATACATGACTTATATTTAGGGCTAACACTAACTTTGGTTGCGAGAGTTGTGCTTGATTCTATATTCTTAGTCCTAGTTTTCTCCTTTTGCTCAAAATTTCTTTCATTCGTTCTGTTATACCTCTCAACAGCCTCAAATATGTTACTTTCAATTTCACTTAATGAGGGTTTGCTTTCATTTGTTATCTGAATTAGTAAAGATTGAAAGCGATCATTAAGACCATGCCATATGAAGTACTGGAGAACATCGTCAACTTTGACGTCAAGCTTTTTGAATGCATTCATAATAGTTTTCATCGAGGCTACAAAGGCATATGGATCACCTGATAAAGTTAACTTCAATTCTACAAGTTTCTTAATTGCATCATATTTTTGTGTTAATGGAGTTGCAAATGCTTGCAATAATAATTTCTTTGCCTCGTCATATGACTGGTTATCAATATCAAGAGAATCCACAAGTGCCTTTGGAGACTTTGACAACTGATTTCGTAGATACATAAACTTCAAGTGATTTGACCAATTTTGTTTGTCAGTCAATTTTTCAAATTCATAAAAGAACTTTACTAAACACTGACCCTTGGTGTTGTCATATTCAGGTAAAGGAACTTGAGGCATCCTTAACTCATTCTTAAGGTTAACTACCGGGGTAGGCGTGGTTACAGTTTCTAAACTAGAAGCCTGTTGCCTTTGTAAACTTAATAAAGCCGACATTATCTTTTTCTGGTAGTCTTCATCTGTGAAAATCTTTTGTTCAATGGAGCTTTCGTCTTCCTTATCTATGACATAGTTCAATATTTCCTGGTCTAACCCTAACAGTTCTTTTTCTAACTGTTCAAGTCTGTGAATATACAAAAGTCTATCTTGGTCAGACAATCCTTCGAGATTCGATTGAACTGTATTATATATCTTAGTTACTCTTTGCCGAGCGTAAGAACGCCGTTTCTTCAATATATCCTCAGACATGTTAATAATTCTACAAAGTTAATCTAATACCAAACATAGATAAACACAAATCAAAGTTTCTAGCAATTACGAATATTTATCCGTGTTATAAAAGATATATATTCACTTCAATAAATATATTCAAATACCGAGCACAAATTTGATGCTTTCACAACATATACCAATAAGCCTATATCAAATATGAAAAATAAAGAAGCCGAGGACAGCCCCACCCACAATAAAAGGCTTACAACACAAAGGACAGGGAGGTTAAGGATTGCACGAATCCTGTCACGGTCGCCATATGGAAAAACTTTTTACTTGAAATCATGCAATGATATACAAATTAATGGTGACAGGGTAAATTAAAGAAATCGTTTAATTCATATTTAATTACAACAGTCAAAATGAAATTGAAAATTTATAACTGAGTAAAATAAAATTTAATCCCTTTGCTAGAGAGAATCCTTCCAAACCGTGCTATATTCTTGGAGAGATGACCTTACGCCAGACACCACTCCAGCACAACATGGTCACCACTGAATTTTTCCATAACCTGACAATACAATGAAATATCTATAATAGAGGTCATGGCCATCTATGGTTTAGACTAAGGCGTAAGCCTTAAATGTTTTTACTTAAATGTAAATATATAAAATGTAATAAATTAGATAGCAAATTTCGTAATATTCTTAGTATTTAGCTAAGTTTTAGGCTAGCCTGATACAAATTTAAAGTTATTTACTAGGATAAATGCCTAGCTTGAAATTTAGTATAAGTTTTTTTTCCAGTGCTTAGTCTACTTAGCCAACATATAAGCAAGCTCAATAGCCCAGTCTTAAAGTTTTTAGAAGTTTTTTAACGTTAATATATGAAAGAACTGAGTTACTCGTTAGCTTAACCTCTGATACTTGAACCTCGTTGAGTTTTACAAAAGTTCACAAGAAAATAACACTTATAACAATTATCAAGTTCCTTCTAAATATCACGAACTATCAGGTAATATTTTATAGGACGTGCAAGTTAGGTTAATGAACCGACAAAGTTCATATATAAGCAATTTGAAAATCGACTGAAACACGCGTAAATGTAACTCAATTCTTACCTCCAAACTGCTAAAAACCCATCTCCTTTCTCTCCCCAAATCCTTCGGTAGTTTTGTTGAATTTCGCCTTCATCGTCAATGGCAGCTGTCCTCGGCAAACTTCTTAATAGTAAATCTTCATATTAATTATACCATTAAACTCTGTCATCCATGAAGACTATAAGCAGATCGGCTGATACACAAAAAACATGTAGGAGTGTTCAACAACAGGTCCTGTCGTTCTGGTCTTCGAGTCACAACTCCTATTCTGCGTTTTGGCAGTTATATCGTCACCTCTTCTTCGAGACATTATATGGTCGCCTCTGCTAAACTTTGTTATTTCGTTTATAGCTTTGGGTTTGAAAAGGTTAATCAAGAAAACATTTATCATGAATCAGCCAAATTAACTTTATGAAGATGAACTTTAGCCACAATAAAGTAATAATAGTAAATCTAAATAGCTAATTACAGCTTGGTGATTACGATTCATGAGAAGTAGAAGGAACTCAAAACATAAACTCCTAAATCCCATGCTTAACAAGAAACAAAATATTTTAAAAGGTATCCGGGAGTTTATGTAAATAAAAGAGAAATAACATACTGTCAAGTAAACAATAAATGTGAAATATATCTTTGATATATTTTGTATAATTGGTGGCCGGCAGCCAGGTGCTACCTTGTGTAGTTGCCGGCCGGCAGTCATTGCCGGCCGGCACATGCATTTGAACCAGCGTTCTGCCGCATTATAGCTCTTAAGTAGTATACTTTAGAACTAGTTAAGATGTTTGCTGGCCGGCACATTACCTTCTATACTGTAGCCAGTATTTTTCAGTATAGTATATACTGTAGGGAAGAAACTATAGTATAGTATTTGTTACAACACTGTGTTTTCTAACGCTTTTTTGTTATCTTGCACAGCCCTTTGGTGTATCCTTACAGAATAAAAAAGTGAGTCCTTTCTTGTCTACTATCCGGCATTTTAAAATCATCTTTTGGGTGTGAGCTACACCTGTTTCCTCTGGAAATTATTCATTGGTTGCTCTAGGATAGATTAACCATACGATTTTATTATCTGGAAGGTTGCAGCAATTGACTGTGCGGGAAACACAAGTGTGTGTCTTTCCTTTCTGGTTTAATTATGCTAAGCTATGTATATCCAGTGATACGTAGTTCACTTGATACTCATGGAAATTTCTTCTCTTTACAGGAGGACTATCCGAAGTGTGGAAGCGTTTTCTGCAACGTCCCCAGCAAGAACTTCTGCGGACTTGATTTGTGTAGGAGGCACGCAGCATGCGCAGCCTCCAAAGGTGATCTCCGGTATTGGGACCCGCAGGTATGTACCGTGTGCACAAACCTGGTTGCTGAGGCTTTTGATTCCCCTAAGACGGCAGAGTCAAGGGATGCAGCAAAGGAGAAGCTTCGTACCTGGGTAAGGGGTTTTCAGAAGAATACCTCCGGGCCCTATCTTCCAAGCGAGAAGATGAGGGCTTACCTTTTCCCCAGAGCATCAGCTGAGGCAGTGATTCCCCAGCCTCAAGTGGAGATACCAGTAGTTCAGATCCCTGTGGATGCTGAAGTCACGGACGCCCTGCAGGACATGCAATTGGACGACAGGATGTCGGAGGAGTCCGAGCGTTTGGAAGATGACCTTCTGGCAGAAGACCAGGATGAAGAGCAGGCTCCAGACAATGAAGAGGAAGAAGTCGACGAGGTGTCAGCTACCCCGGTTCAGGCCCCTGAACCTATTCCCTCAACATCGTCCTCTCTCCCAGAAGAGCTGGGAAAGACCCTTTCCTCCATCGTTGGAATGATCCAACAGATGCAGAGGGAGAATAATGAGAAGGCGGCTGCAATGGAGCTGGAGATGCGGAGACTTGCAGCATCACGTGGGCCCCAGAAGAAGCTCAGTGTGAAAGACCTTCCCTTGTGCTCAGATGCTAACCCTTGGAGGTATGCTGAGCACATGCCTATGACGACCGGGAAAATCGTCATTTCGGAGAAGTTGGGCTCAGTTCCCCTTGAGGAGGTGGAATTCTGGCCCAGGAAGGGGTCGTATCCGGACTGTTATGTCCGTTTAAGGAAGGAACCACCCTCAAAGGAGGAGACAGAGCCGAAGGAGGTCATAGTTTTGGACCATGCTAAGGCTCAAGCTTTGCTGTCGTGCTCGATGAAAGAGAGGGGCTTCACAAACTCAAAGGTACCTGCTTTGAGTAAGAAGCACCCTTCCCTTGTGTCCTTTCCTGCTAGAGCCTTCCCCTTTATGCAGAAAGGGTTTGCAGCTGTACTGAAAGCAGTCAAGCCATGTCCCTCCTTGGAGGAGTGTAAACCTTTATCTTTGGCCCTACCCATGGACCACAAGGACTGGAAGGACGTCCATCTTACCTTCTCAGTCGGGAAGTTGGAGGCTGATATTGCCGGACGTCAGTTCGGTGAGAACCTCCCCAAGCTGTCTGACTTTCTTTTGCGATGGGAGCTCGAGACAAAAGAAAGACTGGCTGCCTCAATGTCTTTTCAAACCACTCTTGAGACAATGGCAAGTGACCCCAAGGTTCATGAGATGTTCATGGTAGTGGCTAAGACACATCTGGCCACAGTGACGAAGGACCTTTACAGCTTCGTCAAAGCAAGGAGGGTTTGTAGGGAGTTCGTGTTCGCTTCGGCTGCGGTGAGGCACGAGCCGAGGAAACTAATCTCCTCCAACATTTGGTGCAAAGACCTCTTCCCTAGTGAAGCGGTCAAGGAGGTTGTAGATAAGGCCGCCACGGAGAATAGAAACCTTCTCCAGAAGTGGGGCCTATCTCTCAAGAGAAAGTCTTCCCCGGATGAGGGTCCCCAACCAAAGAGGAAGACTAAGAAGACTAGGCTACCATCTCGGCCAGCCAAGCCATTCAGACAGCAGCAGCAACAGCAATTGCCTATGCCTACAGTGCCCCAGATGGTGACACAAACCCCGACCACATTCCAGTGGGTACCTCAAGCCGTGTCGACGCAGTCTCCGGCATTTAACCCAACATTCGAAGGGCAGTCAACTACCTTTCGAGCGAAGCCTAGAGGAGCAGCCAGAGGCTCGTCTAGATGCCCCTCAAGGGGGAGGGGATTCAGGGGTGGTCGCGGTCAGGGAGGCAAGGCCTCAGGACAGCAGTCAAAGTGAGATGATTCCGGTAAGAGGGAGACTTCAGAATTTTCGGGATCGGTGGACCTTCGATCCCTGGGCCCACAGCCTACTCAAGAATGGACTGGGTTGGAGCTGGTACAGCACTCCACCCCCGTGCCCTCGATTTTTCCAACACTCCACCCACGTTCTGGAGGAGTACATTCAAGAACTGTTGGAGAAAAAAGTGATCCGAAGGGTAAAGTCCATCAAATTCCAAGGGAGGCTGTTTTGTGTTCCCAAGAAGGACTCAGAAAAAACTCAGAGTCATTCTGGACTTGTCGCCACTCAACAAGTTCATAGTGAACTGCAAGTTTAAGATGCTAACACTGCAACACATAAGGACCTTACTGCCCAGGAGGACATTTACCGTCTCCATAGATTTGTCAGACGCCTATTGGAACGTTCCAATCAATCGCCATCTCTCCCCCTACCTAGGGTTCAAGCTACATCGAAGACTCTACGCCTTCAGAGCCATGCCATTCGGGCTAAATATAGCCCCAAGGATCTTCACGAAGCTTGCGAGCGTAGCTCTCAAACAATTACGCCTAAAGGGAATCGAGGTGGTAGCCTACCTGGACGACTGGCTGGTGTGGGCAGCATCCAAGACAGAATGTTTGCAAGCTTCCCTGCAGGTGATCCAGTTCCTAGAGTATCTAGGCTTCAAGATCAACAGAAAAAAGTCTCAACTTTCTCCATCTCAAAAGTTCCAGTGGTTGGGAATCCACTGGGACCTAGTGTCAAACGAATTCTCCATCCCGGCGAAGAAGAGGAAGGAGATAGCTCGGTTCTGTCAAGAGACTTCTGGATTCCGAAAGAATATCAAGACGCGAACAGGAGAGAGTGCTGGGTTCTCTCCAGTTTGCTTCGGTAACAGACCCGGTGCTAAGAGCACAGCTAAAGGATGCAACCGGAGTTTGGAGAAGTTATGCATCAAACGAGCGAAGAGATCTGATAAGACCAGTTCCGCTTCGTCTACGTACACTTCTCAGGCCTTGGTCCCAAGTCAGGCAACTAAAGAAGTCGGTACTTCTTCAGCCACCTCCCCCCTCGTTGACTATTCACACAGACACCTCGAAGGAGGGGTGGGGAGGTCTTTCTCATCGGAAGAAGGTCCAAGGGACTTGGTCCAATCTATTCAAGACATTTCACATAAACCTTCTGGAAGCTATGGCAGTACTCCTTACCTTGAAGAAAGTCTCCCCGCGTCGCTCGATCCACATAAGGTTGGTGCTGGACAGCGAGGTGATTGTGATATGCTTGAATCGACAAGGATCGAGGTCACCACCACTCAACCAGGTGATGTTGGCCATCTTTCGACTGGCGGAAAAGAAGAAGTGGTACCTGTCGGCAGTTCACCTTCAAGGAGTCCGCAATGTGACAGCGGACGCTCTATCCAGATTCACACCGATAGAGTCGGAATGGTCCCTAGACGCAGGATCATTTTCCTTCATCTTGAGTCGAGTCCCAGAACTGCAGATAGACCTCTTTGCGACGAAAGACAACAAGAAGTTACCCCTTTACGTGTCCCCGTACGAGGACCCCTTGGCGGAAGCGGTGGACGTGATGTCCCTCGACTGGAACAGATGGTCCAGGATTTACCTGTTCCCTCCTCACAACCTTCTGTTGAGGGTCCTCAACAAACTGAGATCTTTCAAGGGAGTAGCGGCAATAGTGGCTCACAAGTGGCCGAACAGCGTGTGGTTCCCTCTGGCATTGGAACTACGGCTGAAGATTCTACCGTTACCAGATCCAGTTCTGACCCAGCGAGTCCAGAAGTCGACTGTCTGCGCTTCATCACAGAAAACCCGGACCCTGCAGCTCATGATTTTCTCTCCCTAGCGGTGAGAAAACGTTTCGGGATTTCGAAGGACAGTATAGACTTCCTAGAGGAATATAAGTGCAAATCTACTAGAAGGCAATATGAGTCATCTTGGAGGAAATGGGTGGCCTTTGTCAAGGCGAAGAATCCGCAAGAGATCTCGACGGACTTCTGCTTATCTTTCTTCATCCACCTCCATGGTCAAGGGTTAGCAGCTAACACAATTTCAACGTGTAAATCTCCTTTGACAAGACCCTTTTTATATGCCTTCCAGGTCGACCTCGCTACCGAGATTTTTAATAAAATTCCGAAAGCCTGTGCTAGGCTCTGACCTTCAGCACCTCCGAATCCCATTTCATGGTCTTTAGATAAAGTTCTTCATTTCGCTTCACTGTTGAACAATGAGGAGTGTGTGTTAAAGGATTTGACCCAAAAAGTTATTTTCCTATTTGCACTCGCGTCCGGGGCCAGGTATTAGTGAAATTGTAGCCCTCTCGAGAGAGGAGGGCCGTGTTCAGTTCTTGGATGGGGGAGAACTGAACCTGTTTCCGGATCCTACGTTTCTCGCCAAGAACGAATTACCCACCAACAGGTGGGGTCCCTGGAGAATCTGCCCTCTGAAAGAAGATGCATCTGTATATCCAGTAGAATGCCTAAAGGTCTATCTTCGTAGAACTTCAGACTTCAGGGGTGGTCAACTATTCAGGGGTGAAACATCAGGCTCAAATTTATCACTGAAACAACTTAGGGCGAAAATCACATATTTTATTCGCAGAGCGGATCCTGACAGTACACCCGCAGGTCACGATCCGAGGAAAGTTGCCTCATCCTTAAATTTCTTTAATTGTATGGATTTTGAACATCTTCGTTCATACACTGGCTGGAAGTCTTCAAGAGTAATCTTTCGTCACTATGCGAAGCAAGTGGAGAAACTAAAGAGGTCTGTGGTAGCAGTGGGTTGAGTCGTTAACCCTGCTGTTTAACTCTGCGAGGAACAGTGGATTTAATTGGGACGATTAATTCCGGGGTGAGTGTGTAGTTACAAACTGTTCTACAAACTAAGTGTGAGGGCACGGGGTTGCCCACGTTGACTGTTCCACTTTCAGAGGTGAACCTAGCATAAGTGCAGACATGTGTGCCAAGCGTTTCCAACGCTAATGTAACTGATTAGTAATACAAACTTTTACAATTTTGATACCTCGGTATGTTAAAAGTGGCGCTAATGTTTTTCTTTCAGATAAACAAGTTTCTGTTTACTATCATGCTTATGCTTATTTTTGGGTTATCCTCCTCTTATTTATATATATAATTGTTGTTTAACCTGTTTTATTTATTGTTTGTCAATAAACTAGTTCTTGTGAACCTTGCGTCTCCTTCACCTGTGTCAATTTATTTGAAATAATTTAGCATTACATACTATGTATATTTATCTGGGATAATTCTAATAGAATGTTCCTTTATGCAAGCATTTGTTGCATTGGTTTATGCTTTCCCTTGGTGGGAGGACTCCATGCCCTAAGGGGACGGTGGCGGATATGCAAGTTTCCTCCTACTTGGATATAAACCTTTGTCCAATCCAGTAAGGTACGGGGAACTGGTCGATATTTCATATTGACGCAGTGGTTCTTTACAAACTATGCTTTACATAATATAGGGTGAAACCACTATATTGGCTTGTCTGTTATTCATACATAGGGATATGTACCCTTCGAGACTTTTCCAGAGTCTAGTAGCACTCTTCCCTGTAGGGGGCAGGAAGCACTAACATGGTTTATGGTTAGTTGAAAAGATGTATAACGGCAACATCTTAGGTCTCTAGGTCTAGTTGGCCGGGAAATACCTTCGGGG
>NC_090758.1:43197852-43200352 GCF_036898095.1 Palaemon carinicauda
CCACCAACTGATTTCCACTTTTCAGGCCTGTAGTAAACATTCTATATCTAAAAAGTCTAGTTAAAAGTAAGCATTTTCATCCATTCTGTGAATATACTTTTCAGAATAAAATAAAACAAACACTATTACATACAATAGGTACTTAAGGGCTTCTTTTAATGTAATTTGAACCAAGGAACAGCTTTACCGACCTGCATATATTTACTAAGGAAATGATGATAAGGTTTATTTTATAACTAATTCACACCCTGGAACGCCCTTAACAACAAACACAAATTCGAGGGTAGGTGATGTAGGACAGTCAGGCAGACGTTGGCGAAGAAACTGAAATATGACAATTTTCCTTTTTCGTTATCCTATTTGTTTATGTTGATTACCCTGATGATATGAACATCAAATTACAACATAGTCATACACCCTTTAGCTTATAACTATTACTCCTTAAATTATTTGACTCTGTAATGAATAATGATATTTTCCATTCAAGGAAATTCCATTTGGCTTCGCTGTCCCAACCTCGTCCAACTTCCCTCAACGGTGTTGATGATTTCTACGTTGGTCATTCATACAGTATCAAGGCTCATTATCTATGTGTTCTAATGAAGAAATAAAAATTTTTAAAATTTTGCAAGTAAACCTGGTTGCTTTCCATTATATATGAAAAAATCACACGATTTTTTGATAGAAATATCCATTTATAATAAGGAGAATATAGTTGGATAATTCACCAATTCTCTAGCCTCTCCATCCTTACCATACTTTCTTTTTTTTCTTTTTTCTTTCTTTTTGACCCACGTGTTCGTCAAAGAATTGTCTATATTAGTTGAGCCAAAGTGAATCTAATGCCATCTATTGGCGGTAAAGTAAAACTTGTTACGATATATGGTAGGGAGCTAGAAGGAGCTCTTAGTTTTTGTCTTTTGGGATGTAGCAAACTTCTTATTCTACGTAGTTCTTAACAACAATATATGTCATACCATGTAACATACTGTTTATCTTCTGGTGTCATATAAAGGTAATTAGGGTTAGATCAAATAACTGTTTAATTACTTGATTGTCTCATTGATTTCAGTACATGTGGCATTCTCTCTGGCAACCCGTATTTTGCCCTGACCCCCAAATATAATGGAACAAAACGATTGTTTGTTAAAGAAATATATCTGACACTTAATATAAATTCTTCAATTTCATAAACAGAATTAAGTTGTGTTTATACTGCAATGAAGCACAAGTTTAATTGTGTCTGTTTTATGGAGAAATTTTCACCAGAAATAGAGTAAAGAAAATTATAATGAGGGGATGAGAGGGACAATTAGTAATTTGGTACTGTACTACTATGCCATCTATTGGTCAAGAAAATAAACAATGCTCAGAGCTCTTTAACACTAGAACGACCGAGCGGTCATTTTGACCGCATTTTGATTTTCGGATGCATAGAGCTATTATAATCTTTCCGCAACAAACTTGATACTCATTGACTTTTCCTAACTTTTTAAGAGATATATTGATAATAAGTTTGAATTAAAATATGCTATAATCCTTTGAGATATATTAGGTAATACCTAGAACGAAGCCGAACGGTCATTTTGACCGCATTTTGATTTTCGGATGCATAGAGCTATTATAATCTTTCCGCAACAAACTTGATACTCATTGACTTTTCCTAACTTTTTAAGATATATATTGATAATAAGTTTGAATTAAAATATGCTATAATCCTTTGAGATATATTAGGTAATACCTAGAACGACCGAACGGTCATTTTGACCGCATTTTGATTTTCGGATGCATAGAGCTATTATAATCTTTCTGCAAGAAACTTGATACTCATTGACTTTTCCTAACTTTTTAAGATATAATTGATAATAAGTTTGAATTAAAATATGCTATAATCCTTTGAGATATATTAGGTAATACCTAGAACGACGGCGAACGGTCATTTTGACCGCATTTTGATTTCGGATGCATAGAGCTATTATAATCTTTCCGCAACAAACTTGATACTCATTGACTTTTCCTAACTTTTTAAGATATATATTGATAATAAGTTTGAATTAAAATATGCTATAATCCTTTGAGATATATTAGGTAATACCTAGAACGACCGAACGGTCATTTTGACCGCATTTTGATTTTCGTATGCATAGAGATATTATAATCTTTCCGCAACAAACTTGATACTCATTGACTTTTCCTAACTTTTTAAGATATATATTGATAATAAGTTTGAATTAAAATATGCTATAATCCTTTGAGATATATTAGGGAATACCTAGAACGACCGAACGGTCATTTTGACCGCATTTTGATTTTCGGATGCATAGAGCTATTATAATCTTTCCGCAACAAACTTGATACTCATTGACTTTTCCTAACTTTTTAAGATATATATTGATAATAAGTTTGAATTAAAATATGCTGTAATCCTTTGAGATATATTAGGTAATACCTAGAACGTCCGAACAGTCATTTTGACCGCATTTTGATTTTCGGATGCATA
>NC_090758.1:43205352-43215084 GCF_036898095.1 Palaemon carinicauda
ATATATATATATATATATATATATATATATATATATATATATATATATATATATGTACATATATATATATATCTATATATATATATATATATATATATATATATATATATATATATATATATATATATATATATATATATATATATATAGATATATATATATGTACATATATATATATATATATATATATATATATATATATGTATATATATATATACATATATATATATCTATATATATACATATATATATATATATATATATATATATATATATATATATATATATATATATATATATATATGAGTGTGTGCATGTATATTTGCATGAATATATATATCTTCTATTTAAAGATATGTTAAGAGGATTCTGAATCTCTCTGTAAACCTCTAAAAAGATGTTTGGAATCAGTTATTTTTCTGCATATTTCTAATAAGTTATGTTAGAATCATTTTCTTATTTTATTCATGATAGTATTTAAAAGAAAAAGTTACACCTAGCGTGTCATAAGAAAGATTTTTTGACAGCTAAACATAATAAGCAATTTTTTTAAATACGTCACTAAAAACAGTAAAGATAAAACCTCTCTCTCTCTCTCTCTCTCTCCTCTCTCTCTCTCTCTCCTCTCTCTCTCTCTCTCCTCTCTCTCTCTCTCTCTCTCTCTCTCTCTATCTCTCTCTTCTATTAAGAGAATGTATCTAATTAAGTAATAGTGTCTTTGTTGTGTTAAAGAGTTCGCCATATTGTTCACGAATTGTTCGTTTTGGACAACAATAACATTCTCCTTTTCTTCTTCGAAGATTCCTCATCATTAGATTCCTGATCACTTAGTTTGGGGCCACCTGCCTTACCTTATTTTTGTTGGGGTTCCCCCAGGTCCCTCAGTGTGAGGCACCTCGTAGGAGAGAGAGAGAGAGAGAGAGAGAGAGAGAGAGAGAGAGAGAGAGAGAGAGAGAGAGAGAGAGAGAGAGAGAGAGAGAGAGAGAGAATCCAGTCAGTTACCAGGCCCGAGAACTAATAATTAAAAATGGTCCAATTGGAAAATTATAACTAAAAAAGAGATAGGGGAACTGATAATTTCTGAAGAGGAAATAGTTATTTGGAAGAATTGGAGAGGAGAGAGAGAGAGAGAGAGAGAGAGAGAGAGGAGGAGAGAGAGAGAGAGAGAGGAGAGGAGAGAGAGAGAGAGAGAGAGGTAATGTTTCCATGTGTCTTTTATTAAAGAAACTTTTCACTGGTTGTCAAAAGAAAAGGTGATTTCACCCTGACTGGAGACCAAATGTCTTCCTCAGCATTATTAAAAAAAAAAAAAAAATACTTTTTAAGGGCTTTCTTGTTCCAAGACTATCCAGGTACTATTTTCATGGTACAGAAATCAACATCTAATTAAGACAGAGATCAATAAGTATGTGAGGGAAATTCAGATTATTTAAGAATTAATATATAGTCAAGTAGATATTTTCTTCTTAGTGACTGCGATATTTTGTTCACATATTTTTTTTAATATAGATTTTTTTTTTTTTTTAGTAATCTAGGTTTATTAGGACAATTTGCAGTTTAATATTTTATCTATATTTCAGGAATTAGGAATTAAGGAACTGTATATAATTTTTTTTACTGAAGCTTCACACCATTGATTGGGAAATTCTGTAATATTTATGTGTTGGTTTTTATATATGTGTATGAAGAGAGAGAGAGAGAGGAGAGAGAGAGAGAGAGGAGAGAGAGAGAGAGGAGAGAGAGAGAGAGAGAGAGAGAGAGAGAGAGAGGTTTATGTGTGTGTGTATTTAAACGTTATATATCTGGTGATTAAATCACCCGTTATGAAACTGGAAGCGATATGAAGTACATGTGCACTTACTGGCAATTCCTTTTGGGAATGACGGGGACATTCAATGGAAGGGAATTTCCCTTGGAAGACTTGTATTTGTGGTAAAAATTCCAGTGAGGAATTGCATCAAGTTGCAGTTGTTCCATTCCCTGTAACAGTTACTTGTTACCTTTTTTAAGCATAAAAAATTTAAAGAACTGGTTTAAAGAACTGGTTTTTATGATAAACTACAGAGATGATGATATTATAAAAAGATAATGATTATAATAAAGATAATCAATCTAAAAAATAACTTATTTCAGAAGTTTTAAAGAGAAAATGAGCCTCTAAAAGAAAAGAATATTCCATATAGATATTTCTAGGCAATAAAGAAATTATTCAGTGAAATCTGAGTTATTCAATCTATGTTGAGAAGTAAAAACCACGTGATCACTCAATCACATACCCACAAAATCAGATGTTACAAATATTTTTGTTTTTAATCATATTCTAAAATAATGATTACATTTTTTGGTTTTACAATAAATGTCACTAATTTAACGATGAAATAATCTATTATCTATTATTGACGTCTTACCACAAAAACGTCTTGTACTAAAATTATTAATTGCAATACTAACAATAAAAAGGAGTGAACCACTGAAAGAGAATAAAATAAATTGAAATTCGAAAATATTAATCTCAATAATAAAGATTTGTGTTTAACTTAATATTACAAAATTTTACATCTAAATATGAAAATCGTTAGATCTTTCCACATAGGTTTCACTAGAAATTTTATTCAGTTTTAATCGTTTAACTACGTTGATCTCTCTCTCTCTCTCTCTCTCTCTCTCTCTCTCTCTCTCTCTCTCTCTCTCTCTCTCTCTCTGCTATTCTGAACATGCATCCTATAAACTGAAATTGCCTTCGTTAAGTTGAATTGCAAGAATAAGGTTTGTTTACCAATAGTTGTTTGGGGCATTAATTTTTCTTCTTTCCGAAGAGGCCTCTCCAGATGTTTTATGGAAAGAGAGAGAGAGAGAGAGAGGAGAGAGAGAGAGAGAGAGAGAGAGAGAGAGAGAGAGAGAGAGAGAGAGAGAGAGAGAGAGGTGTAACTCTTCCAATGGTATTTGATTAAAAAGAAACTACTAAATGTTTCTGCCAACTTGAAGTCCAAAGTCTTTGTTAACATAATTCCAGTCGTTGAGTCTCTTGATGTTTTCCAGACCAACAAATATCTTGGTTCTATTTCCATCTTTTGAACCCAACATCAGAATTAGACGAAGATGAATAGGATATTCCTTCTCTTATTTTCGCAGAAGAATTCCTTTAATTGAATCTCAATATAAATGTTTTGAACTAATTTACATACCTTTTTTCAGGAAACTCTAAATAGATTTTTCCTTCAAGATTCTATTTTCATATATTAACTCATTTCATTATTACTTAGTATTATCACTGATAAAGTTGTGTGATGATAGTCAGATGAAAGATATTACAATATTGATTACATAAAATATTATATTAATAGCATCATCATTATCATGTTCATTATCATAATTATCATCATCATCATCATCATCTGCCGTTACTAGACAACTGCAGGAAAAAGTCCTCAGACATTTCCTTCCAGTCACCTGGAAAAAATACTGATTTAAAAATAATTCTTCGGATTTTATTATATATGTTGAGGAATATGAAGAATTTCTGAAAGCTATTTTTCATTTCCTTGTTGTTTGGAGTAGTTCTCTAATAATAATAATAATAATAATAATAATAATAATAATAATAATAATAATAATAATAATAATAATAATAATAATAATAATAATAGGGAAGGAGTTTTACATTTTATATATTTATGTATATGAACACTAAATGTATATATATATATATATATATATATATATATATATATATATATATATATATATATATATATATATATATATATATATATATATGTCTATATAATATATATAAATGTATATATATATATATATATATATATATATATATATATATATATATATACATATATATATATATATATATATATATATATATATATATATATATATATATATATATATATGCATATATATACATACATATATATATATATATATATATATATATATATATATATATATATATGCATATATATACTATATATATATACATATATATATATATATATATATATATATATATATATATATATATATATATAAATAAGTACACACACATACATACATATATATATCTATATATATATAATTTATATATACATATAATTATGTATACATATACATCTTTATATATATATATATATATATATATATATATATATATATACATATATATATATATATATATATACATATATATATATATATATATATATATATAAATATGTATATATATATATATATATATATATATATATATATATATATATATATATATATATATATATATATATATATATATATGTGTGTATATATATATATATATATATATATATATATATATATATATATATATATATATATATATTATATATATATATATATATATATATATATATATATATATATGTGTGTGTGTGTGTGTTTATGTATGTGTGTGCGTGTTTGTGTGTGTGTAATGTCATATTAAAAATATTGTTAAAGAAAATCTATGAAATTAAAAACCCCATGGACTTCCAACTACAAATTAATTGTTTTGGCGAATCCGCGAGATCACAGTTCCGGACGCATTGTTTTTGCAACGGCTTTTTCCAGAATTTCAATTCCCTGAACAATTGAGTCACTTTTCGTTCAAACTAACTTGGTTGGACAGCAAACTGAGGCAAGATTGACTTGGCAATGCCCTGTGTTTTTATTATTATGTCTCTTCCAATTTTCACTTCAAATAGTTTACTTTGTCTTCTTCTGAAACGATTTACAAAGAAAAGAGTCGGAACACTTTAAATTAGATATAAAAGATTTGCTTACATTGTGAAAATTCAGTTATTTCTCTCCATATATCTCTCGAGATAATTATCTTGCGCCCCTCTTGCCTAATTGTGATCCTCCATAGTCGAGTAACAACCAGCAACTTTCTCTTTGTATTGAGAAACGATTGTTGGAATTGTTTTAAAAAAGTATTTCACTTTGATATGAACATGACTCTGATCCTTGTTTCTAATTATAGTATATCCATATGAGAATTTCATTTATTTCCTCCCACCACCAAAATAAAAAGAAAAAAATTGAATAATTCAATGTTTATTAGACGTCGGTTTTTCCTACTAAATATTCTGATAAAAATTAGATTAAAGGTGAAAAAAATTATGCTACATAAAAAGAAAATCATCATAGAACAAATTAATTTCAAAAGATATTTTCATCAAAACGGATTGTTTATTTTTCAATGAAAAAATGACAGGGGAGATTAATCTTAGAGTCGATTTTCTTACAATATGGAGTTACATTTGCTAACAATTAAATAGATAACATCATCTTAAGTAAAGGACACGTCACTAGTAAAATGTTTTTTTTTTTTTATATTTTCTTAAAAGAAAAGAAAAAAAAAGGAAGGTGCTGCCAACTATGAATTATTAAGGAGTTCTTTTGACACTTTATTAGTAAATCATTCAATTGAAAAGAAATATTTTCTTACATATTTTAAAGAGAGAGAGAGAGAGAGAGAGAGAGGAGAGAGAGAGAGAGAGAGAGGAGAGAGAGAGAGAGAGAGAGAGAGAGAGGTAAAATCTACAGTATATATAGAATAACCACCCATAGTTCTTCTGAATATAAAGTCTGCATGTATGTATAAATACATGTAGCCTATGTAAGTAAGCATACATCTATACAATCATATATTTGTCAAATATTCTATCTATATACTGTATACATACAAACTCATATTCATACTTTTTTCCCTTTCAAATCTTTAAACTGATCTGCAGAAACACTCTCTCATAAACAGGAAATGGAAAATCTCTAATTTCATACCATTTCTGTTTCGATAAAATCAATGTTTGCGTGAATGTGAAATTTTTTTTCTTCATTATGAATGAAGGAATGAATGTGAATGAGGTTTTTGTTAATAACAATACTATAGGTGTTTATGAATAAGGCTGAGATTATGGGAATAATTTTGATAAGTAGCATCACAGAAATATACTATTTTTGATTTCAAATATATATATTTATATATATATATATATATATATATATATATATATATATATATATATATATATATATATATATATATATGTGTGTGTGTGTGTGTGTGTGTGTGTCTGTGTGTATGTATATGTATATTCATATATATCTATGTGTGTATCTACACGTGATTTTTCATCTAAATTGTTCTATATGTGATTTCAACCTACACAAAATCTGGTTTTGTTGTCAATAGATCTGAGAACAATCCAAATTTGATTTAGTGGCTTTCAATATGTTTGGTAGAAATATGAATATGTTTTTCAGTTTTCCAATATGTTTCATAAAAAGCAAATGATTTGGGAGTTTTCAATAGGTTTGATGAAAATCAAAATCTTTATTGGTTGTTTTCCATAGTGTGTTAAGAATATGAATTATTTTTGTGGTTAATAATACTGTATTTCCGACAAAAATCATACTTTTGCTTTGTGGTTTTCAATATGTCTGATAAAAGTTTTCTTCTGCCAACTGATTCACAATTAAACTAAATAACAGTAAAAACTCCATAGGGGTTGAAAGAACTGGGATACATTTACTTTTATAATAGATATAATTTTTACAACTAGTATCTATAAATAAGGATTGTCTTGAAATCCTTTCTTAATTCTTAGACAATCGTTTGGATCAGCCAATTAAATCCAATTTTAATTTATATAAAAAAAAGCCATTTACTATCAATTTATTTTAACAAATGGAAATGCAACTATCAATAGAATTCCAATATTTTATGCTTTCAGGCAATGGATCGCCATTGCGAAATTGAGCCAATGTTTATTGTCAGATATCAAATTGGTGAGATGAATTAAAATCATTATAGTCTCATCAATTCTCAATAATTAAATTGTAATGAAATCATTATTTACACATGTTTAAGTCTTCACTATGCCATTTTGTTATCACAAATAACGTTTTAAAATAATTTATGTCAACAAAAATGTAGTCATACATTTTCATTCAATAAACTTTTCTCACTTTTTGACATTTAATAAAGATCTTCATCGGTCAAAGTTTGTTTCAAAATAATTATTTGAATACCTTTGCATCCATCCTGAGAGTTTACATTTCAGAATAAAAAACAATTCATTTACCATATACTGAGCCAAGGAAAGGCTTTACTGACATGCATATATTCACTAAGGAAATTGTGATAAGGTTTATTTTATAAGTAATTTCAACTCTGGATCGCCCTTATCAACAACACAAATTCGCAGGTACATGACGCTGCACAGTCACTCAGACGCCGATGAAGACAGACATATGACAATTTTCTTTTTCGTTATTTGTTTTGTTTATGTTGATTACGATGATGAAAATAACATATTACAACAGAGTCATACACCATTTTTCATATACCTAATAATCATTATGGCGTTTTATTCTGTAATGTATAATGTTATTCTCCGCACAAGGAAATTCCATTTGGTAACGCTGTCCCAAACACGTCCCGCCCACCTTAACTATGCTGATGATTGTTACCTGAGTAATCTGTACAGGGTTATAACTTTTTATTCATATGATGTAATGAATAGATTAAATCTAATTTTTTTTTCGTCTCTGGCTCATTCTTCAATTCAAAGCACTGAATGGCCTTTGCAGCACCAATTATTGGCTTAAAGAGTAAATTCTATAATCCAATTTTCTCTCTCTCTCTCTCTCTCTCTCTCTCTCTCTCCTCTCTCTCTCTCTCTCTCTCTCTCTCTCGTAACATTGAGCTGTCCATTTGTTCTTGAATTTTGCATAATAGTGCATCTCTCCTAAATTATTCATAGTAGGCCTATGCCTAGAAGAAGTTTTTAAAAATTGAGATTGGGAAAATGTAGGAATTAACATTAATGGGGAATACCGTAATAACTTGAAATTTGCAGATGACATAGTTGTGTTTAGTGAATCATGGGAGGAATTGTAAAAGATGATAGAAGGTGAATATAGAAAGCAGAAATGTAAGACTGCAACGAATACGAGTAAAACTAAGATGATGTTCAATGAAAATGCAGAGACTACAAATGAGAGTAATAATACACATTACTCTTAAAAGTTTTTTTCCAGCTGTGACCAAGTTGTGGAATGATCTTCCTAAATCGGGGGGTAATTGAATCGGTAGAACTTCAAAAGTTCAAACTTGCAGCAAATGTTTTTATGTTGGACAGGCTTACATAAGTCCTTTTATATTTTATATATCCAATAACTGTTTTAATGTTGTTAATGTTTTTTAAAATATTTTATTTTATTTTTTCTTTACTTCATATATTGTTTATTTATTTCCTTATTTCCTCTCCTCACCGGGCTATTTTTCCCCGTTGGAGCCCTTGGGCTTATAGCATCTTGCTTTTCCAACTAGGGTTGTAGCTTGGCTAGTAATAATAATAATGATAATTATAGACGAACCTTTAGAAATCGTTAATGAATATACTTACTTAGTGTTTCCCAGGACACGAGACCAAAATTTGAAAAAGGTTAAAAATGGAATGGAGAGCATTTGGTAAACAAAATGAGACTGAAAAGTAAAATGCCAGTTTCTCTAAAAAGAAAAGTATTTAATCAGATGGTCATACCACTGTTATCTTATGCATCAGAAACTTGGAGCCTACCATAGCCTTAGAACATAATCATGATACAACTCAAAGAGCATTGGAAAGAAGAATGATGTGAATAACACCAAGAGACAGAAAAAGAGCAACATGGATACCAGAGAAAAATAGAGGGTTACTCAGTAGAGCGCAGACCTCCACCGCGGCAGTTGATTACTCAACCATTTGCTCGACCTTGGCCTTGGCTCTTAACCTTAACATGTATTAATTGGCGTGGATTTTCATATACTCAAATATGAACCAAGTTTGAAATCTCTGTGACAACGATGTCCAAACTTATGGCTGATTACGTGGATTGGACATTCTGCTTGACCGTGACCTTGACCTTCCAAAATTTAATAATTTCCAACTTTTTACGTAACAGTTAATCCGCGATAGTGTTTCATTACTTTACGATTAAAATTGGGGCCAGGAAGCTGTGCAAAAACACAAACACACTAACAGGGGGGGAAAACATAACCATTCAACTTCGTTGGTTGAGGTAATTAATGCAGAAGATATTCTAACGCCATGTAAAGGGTACCTGACACTTGCACGCATTCGTGGCACGCACTGGCACGCATTGATGCGCGAACTCGTGTGAACGAGTCGTGAAAATGTCGTGAACAGTGCGGGAACGATGCGTGGCATGCGTGCCATGCGTGCCCAGAACTTTGAAATGTTTAAAGTTTGTGGCACGCATTGGCACGCCAAAAATAGTCGTGAAATAGTCGTGAACGATGCGCGAACTGGAGTGAACTGGAGTGAACAGTGCGGGACAATGCGTGCCAGTGCGTACCAATGCGTGCCATGCTTCGCATTCCACGCACTGTTCACTCATCGTGCACGCCAGTTCGCGCATCGTTCACGCCAGTTCACGACATGTTCGCGCATCGCAGCCTTCCCACTGACATTGTCACGCATTGTACTCCCGCATAGTCCTCGCACTATTCACTCTAGTTCACTCCAGTTCGCTCATCGTTCACTCCAGTTCACGCCAGTTCCCGCATCGTTCACTCCAGTTCACACCGGTTCAAGCGAGGTATATAAATTGATGTCCGAGGACACTCCTAGCCATTTTCAGAGCTCGCCAGCGAAGAGACAACATGCCGAAAAGTAGACAGCCAAAGGGAAG
>NC_090758.1:43215584-43225584 GCF_036898095.1 Palaemon carinicauda
ACTCTGGGTTAGTATATTACGAACGTAATATATATATATATATATATATATATATATATATATATATATATATTTATATATATATATATATATATATATATATATATATATATATATATATATGTATAGATACACACACACACACACATATATATATATTCAAATAAGCCATATATATTTTGATATATTAATGTCTGGATTCTCTTAACGACCTCGGGATCAGTGCCCCAGGCGAAATCTCACAAAGACAAGAGCTTGGCTCAGGCCGGGAATCGAACCCTGGTCGGCAAGCTTATATAGACAGTGACTAACCCATTCGGCCACGAAGGAAAAGCTCCGGCCGGGAATCGAACCCTGGTCGGCAAGCTTATATAGACAGTGACTAACCCATTCGGCCACGAAGGAAAATCTTCCTTCGTGGCCGAATGGGTTAGTCACTGTCTATATAAGCTTGCCGACCGGGGTTCGATTCCCTGCCGGAGCCAAGCTCTTGTCTTTGTGAGATTTCGCCTGGGGCACTGATCCCGAGGTCGTTAAGAGAATCCAGACATTAATATATCAAAATATATATGGCTTATTTGAATATGAAAAACACGTAAAAATGTGCAAAATTTATCATATATATATATATATATATATATATACATATATATATATATATATATATATATATATATATATATATGTATACATACATATATATATATATATATATATATATATATATATATATATATATATATATATATATATATATGTATAAATACACACACACACACACACATATATATATATATATATATATATATATATATATATATATATATATATATATATGTATACATATATATATATATATATATATATATATATATATATATATATATATATATATATATATACATATATATATATATATATATATATATATATATATATATATATATAAATATATATATATTATATATAAATATATATATATATATATATATATATATATATATATATATATATATATATATATATATATATATATTTATATATACACGTATATATATATATATATATATATATATATATATATATATTTATATTTATAATATATATATATATTTATATACATATATATATATATATATATATATATATATATATATATATATATATATATATATATATATAGCCACGAAAGGATAAATCAAAAGACTTTCCATTTTTCCCTTCGTGGCTTTAATACATTTTATATTCATCACGTGTCAGCTTTCGTGATTTCTACAAACACACATCAATATATATATATATATATATATATATATATATATATATATATATATATATATATATATATTTATATATATATGCATATATACAGTATATATATATATATATATATATATATATATATATATATATATATATATATATATATATCTATTTGTATATATATATATATATATATATATGTTTGTATATATATATATATATATATATATATATATATATATAATGTATAAAATTTTGTAAAGCTACTATTCATTTCTACTTTATTTGCTTCCATTTTATCATGTAGCTGGGAGTACCTAGTTTGTATTGCTAAACTAAACATATCAGATTTTTTTTTATTAAGAAAATGTTTTATTTTCTTTCCATTGTATGGTCGCTTAATTTTAACTTGATTAACAATGCTAAATATTTAACTATATTAACATTTCCACCGAGATTAATATGTATTCTTTTTTTCATTTCTCCATTTTGGCTTCTTTATGTCTGTTTTTATGTTCCCTTTTCATGATTAAAATATGGTTTATTTCAGAAAATTTTACAAGAATGTTTACAATGTCAATCTTTGTGCCCATTTCCAAATTTACCTAATATTAATACTCCTCTCTTCTTTCGCCTATACTATCACTGAAATCACTCAAAACCTATGTAGATTGAGTCATGTTTTTCATAGATATCTCTAGATCTTCATGAAATGTTTTTTGTCTTCCTCAGTATGGGAAGTTGTTGATACATACGTCTGAATGATCTTCAGTTTATACTTCCTACGCAGTTTGATAATTAATCCTACAATTCTATTACTAATACTTAAAAATCTTCTGTCACCTGCAAGATTTTTATTTATAGGAAACACCACTGTATTTCCTTTGTCCATTCCGTGTGATCTTAAGTAAAATACATGATGCTCTTTTAACTCTATATGAACTTCTCAAATATGGTATTTCAACTGTATATATGAATCTCCAGTTCTCTTAATTACACTGAGCCCTATTATATTTGTCATGGGTAGATATAACACTCTTAAAAGGATTAAATAAAAGAAAAAATCATCTATTCCCAGTGTGAGCAGCGAGGCGTGATGAGTTTCGACTATGGATCAGTGATAAGGGGACTTGTCCTGTTTTGACCAAGATGTCATCGTCTTAATTACTAGAGTCAGCATATTTTGAGAAACAGAGACTGAGGGACATCCTTGTTTAGGATATATGTCATCATAGAAAGACACGTGCTGCCCTTTTGTTACGACTTAACACATGGTCCAGATTGCATCAGAAATTTCTTCTAGAAGCTTCCATGGCGTGATCAAAGTGGGTGTTTTTGAGGAGGCCAATAGAGATGCAGAATTGTTTAAAAGAATGCCTTATATGGAGATGACCACTGCCCACTGTAATTAACTCCGCCCATATATGGGTATATAAACTTCAAGAAGAAATTGTCCAAGAGAGATAGGACAGGACATAAGACAAGAGAGGAACTATATCCGAAACAGATAAGATCCAAATCCTAGCAAGATAAGGAACAGAGAACACTAGAAATCTGATAGAGCCAGATTCTAACCTTCACTTCAGACAACAAAAGCCTCTCTCCAAAAGATCCTGTTATGGCCGAGAAAAAGATACAAATTGAACCAGCAAGCCCTAACTGCTTGTGATAAGAAGTAGCCAATACTGCCTGCAGCCTGCTTGCGTTCAACAGTATCATCGAATCATTAGAAGAAGACCTCAGATGTCCCTTCTTGTGACGACTTCGAATCCGGTCATCGTGCCAGTTTTATCTGAAATTCAGCCGCCCTTCTGCAACGTTCTCAAGCCTGAAGTCTCCGTACCAGTATCGTTTCAGCAGCCGCAGAAAACTATTCCTTAAGTATTTCCACCTTAATGACTGCTCCCCTTTTCTGTTGGCGTTTGATTGGTTTGATTTGTCAGTTGAAGTAACCGAAGAAGTAACGTTACTTTTCTTTATAAATTTGTGAATAAACGTGTTGTGTTTTTTCATTTGTTTCTTTTTATAATCATTTCCCAATTTTTGTTTGGTTGTTGTTGTATACATTTATTTTACATATTAAAAGAACTCGTAACGATTTTGAGATCGTAACAGTTGGCGACCATACGAATTGAAACAAGGAAAATACAGAAAGAAGCAGAATGAGTGAGATTACGAAATATTTGATTGCTTCAGGTAAACTTCTTGGTCTAGATGGCGATGCTCTCCGTGAGTATGTTTTCAAGAGAGAGCAGAAAATGTTTGATAGAGACGAATGAGCAGCTAAAAGAGACGTAAAGGAAAGAAAGAAAGAAGAAAATGAGAAACAGCGAGAAGAAAATGAAAGTCCGCGTAAGCATGAGTTAGAAATCACTCGTTTAAGGCAAAATCTTCATAATAGTCCGCTAGGTAGCACACCAGGAAGTAATGCATCAGGTAGCAGATAGGGTAGTAATTCATCATTGAACGATGATTCTGATAATTTGGGTATGGGTGTAGTGTTGAAATTAGTTCCAAAATTTGATGAGGAAGATGTAACAAAACATTTCATGTCCTTTGAAAAGTTAATGAACAGAGTAGGTTGTCCCCAAAACAAGTGGACTTTGTATTTACAGTCAGTCTTGAGTGGTAGGGCACTTTCTGTGTATAGTTGTATTTATGAGAATGAAAGTGAAGACTAGGATATTATTAAAGAAACAGTACTTCGTGGATACAGGTTAGTACCCGAGGCCTAACATAAGAAATTTAGAAGTTTGAAAAAGGATGAGAGCAGTACTTATGACGAATACGGAAAGAAGTTAGAAAGATCATTTTGTAATTATTTAACTTCCACTGAAGTAGATAGTTTTGATGATCTAAAGAACTTAGTTTTGTTAGAAAACTTCAAAGATAACATTAAACTACATATAGATGATAGGTGTGAAAAGTCTTTTACAGATGCAAGAAGGTTGGCAGTTGAGTACAGTCTTTCTCATAGTTTAAGTGATAATAAGAAGAAAAATAATCCTTCTTCAAGTAAGATGCAACATAGTAAGAGTAGTTTTAGCAACAGTAATACAGGGAAGTATGATTAACATTATTATTGTTATACATGCGGAAAATCGGGGCATACTGCAAGTTTTTTTAAGAGCAAATGGGAAGACATAATTTGTTATCGATGTAATAAGAAAGGGCATATAGCAAGGAATTGTATGGCAGAGAAGAAAAATGTCAAGAAACCAGTGTCTCTAGTTAATAATCTTTTGTTAAGCAGAAATTACATTATGAAAGAAAATAGGAAATTTTATGGAGATTTTGCGGGCATGGTCAAATGATGTATTTTTGGGGAGTATTTTCATAAACTAAACATGTCTGAGTCAAGCTCTTGGGAGGAATGTATTGTGTAGGTTGAGGATTGGCCATAGTCGGCCAAAGCACAAATATCTTTGAGAAGGAAGCGGTTTGATTCAGTAAGGGTTGAATGTGAGCTCTTTATCTTTTGAGCATACAACTGGTGCACTGCACCAGGCTTGAACACTTAAAAGGCGATATTGCTTAATTGACAGAAATATTTGTGACCTTTTCAATAATAATACTGATGTGACTAATGTTATAAACCTTCTAAAAGGAACTCCATTTCTTTTTTAAAGAATTAAAATATAAAGGAGTTAGTTAATGTTATCTTTTAACATCGTGATGTTTATTTCAAGACTAATCACCTTAGTCCTCCTCTAGCATCATATTTTATATTTAAGAGTGAATTTTGATTATTCCATGATACGAGCTTGCTTTTAATTTTTTTGATCATTTAAATTTTTTTTATTCCACATAGCCTTTATAACTTTATACATCACACAGAGAATAAATGTCGCCATTGCACCTTACACAGTTTAATGTCTGCACTATCTAAGTGTCTTTGCAGCATCCCTTCTACCTCGGGCTGCAATGAAAATTTGTTCTTTAATGATACCACGTTCGTATTTTCTCTTCACTCTTGCCATTCCCTCTGTCGGGCTTATTCTTCCTTTCAAAGTGATGAATGGCCTTTGCTGTCCAAGTGCTTGGCTTAAAGCCAAAATTAAAAATACCACTCCAATCCTTAATTTTGTATCACCCTCTTATTACCGGTGCATATTCACTAGCTGAGTGGTATACGAGCTATCCGAGTTGTTGATGTTGTTCTTCTTGTTCTTCTTCTTGTCTTGCTGTATTTAAAATTTTGCAGATCATTTAGATTTTCTCCCTATCAAGACCATTTTTACAGAACTTATGGAGGAACACTCAGTGGTCATCCTCATAGGTTTTCAAAACCCTAAATCCTATGTCAAAGTAAAAAAAGTGTGTATGATATGAAATAAGCCATTACAAAAGTCCCTATATTCCTAAGATCCCAGATTTGAAGGTCAATGTGAAAGTTTAAATTTCTAGAAGATAATTTTGAATTTTCTCCTTTTTATATGTTTCTGATTATGTTCACATTTAAAGAAACTATGAAGAGTCCGTAAGTGAAGAAGCCCTTAGGTGTGTTTACGACCATAAATCCTAATCAAACATAATAACTGATAGGCACCAGTCTCTGAGGGTATGACTCTCTAGTATATTTCAGCGTGGAATGAGCTGTAGGTCCCTTCTATACCAATGCTCATGTGTTCTTGGAGCCATATATTTACCATAGAAAAAGAGCATTTTGACATCATGGCGAAGGAAAACAATATCAACCTAACTGGTAATACAACGTCTGCTACAGTGTAGTCAGAGTTTCTAACGAATGCCTTGCTTATGACGTCATGACACTCATTATCAGATATAGTGTCTATGGTGTAGCCCTATCAGAACTTTCTCATCCGTGTGGAAGGGCGTCTCATTTGCTTACTCAATCTCTCAAGTATATAAATAGGGTAAAATAAAGGATAAACAAGAATTGATAGGGAAAGATGATGTTATCAGGAGTAAAATCATCCTTAACATATAGACAAAAATATGTTATTTTATAGTTTGAGTAAATCTTGTTATAAGGTCACTAAATAAATGGCAGGAGCATTGGGCAGACATTCAATGCCAATACAGAGTCAATGACTGCTCTATTCTCTCTTATTCCTCTTCACCTTGTTTTTTTTTAAACTTTATAGTTTATACATGAAAGGTTTATTTCAATGTTGTTACTATTCTTAAAATGAATTATTTCAATTGTGCATTACTTTTCCTGCAACTTATTTGTATCATTGTTTCCTTTCCTCATTGGGTTATTATAACAATGGGCTTTTATAATAATATAATAATAATATTATAAACTCCATGCCTCACCTATCCCCCATTCCATTCACATGATACCTGGTTCGACTGGGTAGTAACTCTGAAGAGTTAGGTCCTTGTGTTTCCCCCAAAGGGACGTTGAAGCCCGGAAAAAAAAAGCTGTCAACTATGTTTATTGGACCTATGTACCAATGCTGTTTAAGCCGGAAGTTTATTCATGATTTGTTTTTTTGAAATCAAACCTTCTGGAACTCTCTGATCTGGACGGAGAAGGATGAATGGCAACATGGTATTTCCGTGCAATGTATACGGATAATCAAAGACATCATTTCGTCCATTTGTGCTACAACAATTCCTGTCCCAAATCCAATTCATTTTGTTTATGATAAAAGCTCCATCCACACAAGCCACTTACTCACGTAATGATTTCAAGAACATCCAGATGGCGAGGACATGAGATATAAAGGATGAGCGAAGTCAGGCAGTAATAATAAATCATGTTATTTCTGAATGGGAAGCAGTAAAAAGGGACAGAACAGAAACTGCAGTAAAACAATTCTTATTGTTATAAATAGCAGATATTTATGGTAAACAGAAACCTACAACACAGGAATAATAATCATAAATGAAACATGATAAGGTGATGAAAGACATTACCAAAATGTTTAACAGTAAAAGAACAAGTATCAAAATAAATATAAAGCTGTGTAAAACTGCTATTACTAGTATCATAGTTTTCACCAGATACCATAAATAATGAAGAAACAGAACAATTTAAATATTACTAAGAGGCAAAATCAAAATATTACATTACATCCATTTTTTTTATTATACAAGACAATCAATAACATGGCACAAGTCATAAGCACAAAAACAATAGATGATTCACAAGCTACCTAACACAACGCACCATAACCATTACAATAGCTTTTCTCATTTCAAATACTCATTTCTGAATTAATTTTACAAACTGACCAAGCAATTAATACTTACCCCAACTCCAATTAGCATGAATAATTGTATTTAAGTCTCTCTGGGACCGACTCAACCAGACTTTGGCAATAGTTGGGTAAACGTCATAAATTTTCCCATTCAGAAATGGCATGATTAATTATTGTTTCTTGAGTTCGCTCATCCTGTAAATCCCATGTCCTGACCATCATTGCCCATACGTTTTCTATTGCATTGATGTCGCAGCCTTTGCCAGGCCCGTCTATGACAATAATTTTAGGATGTTCATGAAACCATGCCTTGACTAAGTTTCTTGTATGGATGGGGCTTTTATCATGAACAAAATAAATTGGATTCGGGGGAGGAATTGCTGTTGCACGAATAGATGGGATAATTGTTCCGATAATCTCTATATATTGCGCGGAATCCAGGTTGCCATTCATCCTTGTCAAGTCTCCTAGTCCCCTAGACCACATCCAACTATGGAAACTAACACTTTGGCGTCCAATTCTTTTCAATTCTTGTATGTTTTGCTGAGCAAATCTTGTGTTCATAGGTCGCCAACATATCCGACTTTTTGTTGCCGTTGTTTGAAAAGACTTTTCGTCAGTCCAGATGACAGAATACCAAAAGTTTTGATCATACACATCCTGTGTGTAGTGTATCTAATTGCAAATTCCAATCATGCCTCCTTATTTTCCCGACTAAGTTTTTTTCTATTTTAGCTGGGATACAACAACGAAAACCGTTCTCATTAAGATGACGTCTCGTTGTCTCTGGATTGCAAGGTAAACCAGTTCGTGAGTTAGGTCAACAACTGATAAGTGTGGCCTCTCCATCATAGTTTAAACATCGTCTCCAGCAGTTATAATTCTTAGTCGACCACTTCTTGGGCGGGTAACGAGACTACCCTCGACTTTAAATCGATTTATCCATTTGGTTATAGTTTTAACATTGAGACCCTAGCAATGGATCTCCTCTTCATTCCAGCATTTCTCATGCAAATAATCGCTCCACGTTGGCTAATAATCTCAGGGTGATCTGCACGCCCTGTCACCTTGTGCACTCTCTGTGGGATTCGAGGTCTATGAACCACGTCCATTCTGATTTTGTATAAAAAAATAAAAACATCTTCCTATGTGTTAAGAAAATGTAATAATTCAGCCGGATATTATTAAATCCCTTGCGCTGAGAGAGAGAGAGAGAGAGAGAGAGAGAGAGAGAGAGAGAGAGAGAGAGAGAGAGAGAGAGAATTGGATTATAGAATTTACTCTTTGAGCCAATAATTGGTGCTGCAAAGGCCATTCAGTGCTTTGAATTGAAGAATGAGCCATAGACGGAAAAAAAAATGAGATTTAATCTATTCATTACATCATATGAATAAAAAGTTATAACCCTGTACAGGTAACAATCATCAGCATAGTTAAGGTGGGCGGGACGTGTTTGGGACAGCGTTACCAAATGGAATTTCCTTGTGTGGAGAATAACATTATACATTACAGAATAAAACGCCATAATGATTATTAGGTATATGAAAAATGGTGTATGACTATGTTGTAATATGTTATTTTCATCATCGCTATCAACATAAACAAAACAAATAACGGAAAAGAAAATTGTCATATGTCTGTCTTCATCAGCGTCTGAGTGACTGTGCAGCGTCATGTACCTGCAAATTTGTGTTGTTGATAAGGGCGATCCAGAGTTGAAATTACTTATAAAATAAACATTATCACAATTTCTTTAGTGAATATATGCATGTCAGTAAAGCTTTTCCTTAGCTCAGTATATGGTAAATGAATTGCTTTTTAATCTGAAATGTAAATTCTCAGGATGGAAGCAAATGTATTCAAATAATTACTTTGAAACAAACTTTGATCGATAAAGATCTTTATTAAATGTCAAAAAGTGAGAAAAGTTTATTGAATGAAAATGTATGACTACATTTTTGTTGACATAAATGATTTTAAAACGTTATTTGTGATAACAAAATGACATAGTGAAGACTTAAACATACGTATATAATGATATCATTATAATTTCATTATTGAGAAATGATGAGACTAATGATTTTAATTCAACTCACCAATTTGATATCTGATAATAAACATTGGCTCAATTTCGCAATGACAATCCATTGCCTGAAAGCATAAAATATTGGAATTCTTTTGATAATTGCATTTCCATTTGTGACAATAGATTGAGAGTAAATGGCTTTTTTATATAAATTAAAATTTCATTTATTTGTCTGATCCAAACGATTGTCTAGGAATTAAGAAAGGCTTTAAAGACAACACTTTTTGTAGATAACAATTAAAAAAAAATCTAACTATTATATAAGTAAATGTATCACAATTCTTTCAACCCCTATGGAGTTTTTACTGTTATTTAGTTTAATTGTGAATCAGTTGTCAGAAGAAAATTTTATCAGACTTATTGAAAACCACGATAAAAAAGGTTTGAGTATTTTCGGATATATTATAAACCACCACAAAAAAAGATATTCGTATTTTTGTCAGACAATGAAAACAATCAATAAAGATCTGGATTTTTA
>NC_090758.1:43230584-43233084 GCF_036898095.1 Palaemon carinicauda
ACCCCTTCAGATAATAAGGCGATGAAAAATAGGTTTCATAAATTCTCCATATTCTGTAACATATATAATAAAATCGGATGAATTATTATTAAATTGGTATTTTTTCCAGGACACAAGAAGGAAATGTCTAAGGACCTTGTCCTGCAGTTATCTAGTAACGGCAGATGATGAGGATGAAGATAATGATGTTCATGATGATGATGATGATGATAATGCTATTAATACAATCTTTATTATTATCTTTCATTTGACTATCATCACAAAACTTTATCAATAATAATACCCTGTAATAATGAAATGAGTTGTTATATGAAAACAGAATCTTAAAGGAAAAATTTACAGAGACTTTCCTGAAAAAAGGTCTGTAAATTAGTCCAAAACTTTATATTGAGATTCAATTAAATGAGTTCCTCAGTGAAAACTATTCATCTTCCGGTGGGTTCAAAAGATGAAAATAGAACCAAGATATTTCTTGGTCTGGAAAACACCAAGAGACTCAACGACTGGAATTATGTTAAAAACAAATTTGGACTCCTTCAAGGAGGCAGAAATATATTTCTCTTTTAGAAACATTCAGTAGTTTCTTTTTATTCTAATACAAGTGAAAGTTACATATAACCCCTATTTTCAAATGTGGATCAAGACTAGAGGCAAGCAATTTTAGACCTGTTAGTTTAACATCACATATTATGAAAGTGTATGAGAGGGTAATAAAAAAAAAATAATGAATCATTTGGTCAAAAATAATTTGTTTTAATATAGGTCAACACGGTTTTGTGCCCGGAAAAAGTACACAAACAGAACTGATAGCACACTATGAAAATATATATAAAAATATGCTAAATGAGAAAGACACAGATGTGATCTATCTAGATTTTGCAAAAGCCTTTGACAAGGTAGAACATAATATATTAGGAAAAAAATGAGAAAGCATAATATTATGGGAAAGATAGGAAAATGGGTAAAAGAATTCCTGCAAAACAGAAAAACAGATTAGTGGTTGCAAATGACGAGAAATCGGATGAAGCTCAGGTAATATCTGGCATGCCACAAGGTACGGTATTAGCTGCACTACTGTTTGTTATTATGATCTCAGACATAGACTGTGATGTTAAAAACTCTGCAGTGAAAAGTTTCGCCGATGACACAATAATAAGTAGAGAAATTACTTGTTATGAAGATAGGAACTCACTACAAAGAGATCTAAAGAAAATATATGAATGGCCAGAGATAAATAGGATGGTATATTAACTCCGATAAATTCGAATCAATAAATCATGGAAACAGAGAAGGAATGGTATATGCATACAAGGGACCTAATAACGAGGACAATCACAAACAAGGAAGCAATTAAAGACCTTGGTTAATGTTAAATAGGAATATATTATGCAACGACCAAATAGCAACACTGTTGGCTAAATGTTAAGCAAAAATGGGAATGTTATTCAGGCACTTTAAAACAAGTAGAGCTTAACATATGCTTATGCTTTACAAAACTTATGTAGGTAGTACACTCGAGTACTACAATGTGATATGGTACCCACACTACCAAAAGGATATTGCACAAATAGAGAGTGTACAAAGGTCCTATACTGCTAGAATAGAAGAAGTTAAGGACCTTGACTATTTGGAAAGACTGCAATTTTTTAAAGACTGCAATTTTTAAAACTATACAGTCTAGAAAGGAGAAGAGAACGCTACATGATAATACAAGCATGGAAGCAAATAGAAGGAATTACTGAAAAACATCATGGAGCTAAAAATATCAGAAAGAGCAAGCCGAGGGTAGAATTAATAGTGCCAAAAATTATACCAGGAAAATCTTAGGAAGGTGCAGAGATCATTAATCCACTAAGCACCAGCATTGATAATGCAGAGACTATTTAATGCACTGCCAGCTCATCTAAGAAACATATGAGGAGTGAGCGTAGATGTGTTTAAGAATAAGCTCGATCAATACCTAAGATGCATCTCAGACCATTCAGACTGGCAGATGCAAAATACACCGGAAGATGCATTAGCCAACTCTCTGGTGAATATACAAGGTGCCTCACACTGAGGGACCTGGGGGAACCCCAAACATAGAATGAAGCAATAAGGTAAGGCTCTCTCTTATCTAATAGATGATATATCAAGCTAGCTCTTTCCAGTTGAGTAATTTATTGGCTGAATAGGTTACCATCAATTATGGTAAATTTATTCCTCAACTACTTAATGATAAATGGAAGTTTTTCGATAACTTTGAGATATTGAATTATTTTATGTAGACCTTTGCCTTTTAGTTATAAATGATATAATATCTCTATGATCTTTTATATATTTACGTTTTCAGAAAATATTTGTCCCCAACTTTTAATTATGGATATTTTCGTCCGTTGAGATTAATAATTTAACTTCTTGAATTGAAAAAGAAAATTCTTATGAGGCTATGTATGTATGTATGTATGGTATGTATAAATGTATGTATGTGATTAAAAGAAAATATCCTTACTTTTTAAGA
>NC_090758.1:43253084-43255584 GCF_036898095.1 Palaemon carinicauda
ATACATTATCACCCACGGTATATGTTTTAGTTGGCTTCGCTATTTTATCATGAATCCTTTTCATTATAATTTGCGATTCTTCTAAATTCTTTAGAAAGATATCATAACGACCTATGCTTGCATTTATAACTTCCTTTAAAGGATTTGATAAATTAGTTGTAGGCATTAATACTTGGAAAGGCGTTCTAGCTGGGGTACCATACAATGCCTCGTGCGGCGACATTTTGATAAATACATGATATGAGTGATTCAGAGTACTTAGTAATGCAGGTATTGCAATATCCCAGTTGGGGTCTGATCCCCCTAGTGTAACTCTTAATATGTTTAAAACCTTCCTATTCGCTCTTTACACTAGCCCATTCGACTCTGGGTGATAGATCATGGTATTGATTTTCTTTATGCTAAGGAATTCACACAATGAGTTAAGGAAATGATTATTAAATTCTGCACCAGAGTCTGAGATTATCATGTGTAAAATTCCATGTTTACAAACGTAGCACTCGTAAAACTTCCTAGCGCATTCGATCGCAGTTTTAGTTTTAAGCGCTATCAGCTCTGTATATCGAATCAAAGCATCTATAATTACTAAGCGGTGCTTATTTCCTCTGTCGGACTCGTAAAATCTTGTTAATAAATCTAAATGTATTCTTTCAAAGGGTTGATTGGGCATGGGATAAGCCCCTAGGCTGACAGGTGTTTTCGTGTGCCCTTTGTTTTCCTGACAAGTGCAACAATTAGCTATGTCCTTTTTTATATCTATAAGCATCGTATGCCAATAAAACAATGATTTGGCTTTCTGTGATATTATGGACAATCCCGGGTATCCATGCAATGGATTTACATGCAATCAATTTAGGACAGTGGGTATTATTGAGATTGGTACCACTACCTGGTTGTTAGTCACCTGTGGTGTATTGCTGGTTTTTCTTGTCACAGATCTACACAGAATATTATCTTTGATCATATAATTCTGCTGCGTATACTTTATATATTCCTTTTGCCTTAGGATTTCCGTTCAAAGCATTTATGATTTTTTCTAATTTCTGATATTTTCTTTGCTCAGTCTGTATTAGTTCAGTGCTCCAGCCCAGATCTTCCTGTTCAGATAAAGTTTTAACAATAGGCATGGATGTTGATATATCTATTAATTCAGCTAATGGCTCCGTACAAGATGACATGGGGTTCCGTGATAATGCATCAGCAATGATATTTGCTTTCCCAGGTAAATACCCGATCCTCGCACGAAAGTCTTGGATGATCAAATGCCACTGAGTTCGTTTGGGGCTGTGACTAAAGCCTTTAAAGAAGTCGGTTAGGGGCTTATCATCAATAAGAACCTAGACGGGATAACCGAATATTATGAACTTAATATGCACTAGTGAATTAACAATAGCTAGCCCTTCCTTGTCTATTACTGCATATTTACTTTCGGAAGGTCTCAGTTTACGTGAATAGAAAGCTATTGGGAAAAAGTGTTTGTCATATTACTGAAGCGATATCCCACCTACTCCTAGGTCTGAGGTGTCTGTTGCAATGAAGAATTCCTTACCGAAGTCAGGAAATTTTAAGATAGGAAAACTACACAGTTCATCTTCCAAGGTATTAAACGCCTGTTAATGCTGCTCAGATCATATGAAATCTACGCCCTTCTTCGTAAGATCAGTTAGGGGAGCGGCTATTTTTTAATAATTGCGTATAAAACGCCTGTAATATCCACTACACTCCAGAAATTGCTGTATTCCCTTGACATTAGTAGGTATGGGAAAGTTACGGATAGCCGACACCTGATTGTGGACTACTTTAAGACCTTGGCTAGACACCGTAAAACCTCAATAGACTAATTCTGTTTTGAAGAATTCACACTTACTAATCTTTACTCTTAAGTTATGCACTAGTTCCAGTTTACGTAGATGATCTTCTTAGATATTAGAAAAGATTACAGTGTCGTCCATATAGGTATGCTATATGTCCCCTAACAAGTCTCTAAACACTATGTTAATCATTCTAGTAAATATTATGATTATGAGAGCACAACGTAAACCAAAAGGCATACGCAAAAATTCATAATGTCCCCTGGCTGTGCTGAAGGCAGTGTATGGGATACTATCTTATTCTAATGATATCTGGTGAAAGCCTATAAGTAAGTCCAAACTGGTAAAATATTTGTTCTGACCTAGCAAAGATAAAATACCGTCAGTACATGGCACTGGGAATCGATCAGGGATCGTTTACTCATTTAAGTGACGGAGGTCTACGCAGATACGCCATGTTCAATCTTTTTTCGGTACAACTATTAATGGAAAATTACAAGGATGACTCCTTCTTCTAGAATTTTACCTACTTCATCATTTATCTCATTTTAGAATTTCATAGGGAGTCTTTAAGAGGGTACATGGATAACTTTTGGCTTGTCTTTTAACCTTATTTGGGGTTCTATGACATCCGTTTTACCTAAGGATCCATCCGTAGTGGAGAAAACATTTCTGCTGAATTTCCTCTC
>NC_090758.1:43260584-43270584 GCF_036898095.1 Palaemon carinicauda
GATCGCAGGGAATCGTAGTGATAGAAAAAAAAGTGAAGTTAATATGACGCCACCTGTGAATCCCAGTAACCCCACTCCCAGTAACCATGATCCCGTTTTAACTTTAGTAAGTGTGCGTTCAGCTATCCTTCCTATTCAAGGTTGGGTCTATGGGTTCTTACCTCAGATGCTACTCACGTAATCAACAACAGAATCCTAGAAACACCCAGTCAATTCCCCAGTCAATTTCTTATGGAAAAAAAAATCCTCAGTTCAATAAGAAGAAACAGCCAAACAGCAATGCAGTTCAAAATAAAAAACAAACAAATAGTGCTTCAAATAGGTCTGTTCCTGGGCCTTCTAGCCAGAACTCGCAAGGTCAGAAGAGTTTTCAAAATGTGCAAAGCAAAGCAAATACCACCTAATTAACTCCAATAGGGAAGAGAGTGATGTTGGGTCATTCGTATCAACACCCTTTGTAACACATAATCATTTTAATAACTTATTAGATCATTGTAAGGCAATAGATTTTCCTATGAAACATCCGGCCGAAGCAAATAAATCAGTGCAGGTTCTCTTAGATTTGCAACAAATTTACGCAATAATAAGTTAAAATGAGTTACGACCAACATTATATGCTATAAATTTAGAACACCGATCCTTCACATTATTTTTTATTCTGGTAGTCCACGTAATATCAAGGATTTAAGGACTCATCACTTATTATTTTCGAACTTTCCTATAGAAAAGTCCGGAGTAAGGCTCTCGGGTATAGGAAATAATGACTTAAACGTAATAGGAGTAACTCATGTTCAGTACAAGGTCGGTAAGCGCACGTTTGCCGATACCTTTATCGTTGTACAAAACATTGATATGTATCCAGCTGTAATTATAAGATACCCATCTATGGACAATCAAAACATTATCTTAGCCCCTGTTTTGGATAAAAAGGAGACGACAAATAAAACAGTAACGTACGTTGAAGAACCAATCACTTGTCTCATGAATAAAGAATTCTCGTTCACCCGTAATATCATCTTGCACGCAATCTATCGAACCGAACTTAACTTCGAATGTAATAGTGCAAATAAATAAAACTTCGCCGGGATCTGAAATATTAATCCTTTCCAACACTTTGAAAACTAACGGATTGTCCGTCACACAAGCTATTTATATAGTCGGCTCACACCAACAATGTAATATTGAAGTCTGATATCATTTAAATACCACTTTAGTAATTCACAAAAATCAACATATCTTGGATATAGAAGTTTATAAACATCGTCTTCTTACCGTCGCTGAAATCAATCACGCTCATTCAGTTGCGGATGAATCCGTTTTGCAATCTCTTAAAAATAAAATCAATAAAGACATTCAAGGAGAGGAAATTCAGCAGAAATATTTTCTCCACTACGGATAGATCCTTAGGTAAAACGGGTGTTATAGAACCCCAAATAAGGTTAAAAGACAAGCCAAAAATTATCCATGTACCCTCTTACAGACTCCCTATGAAATTCCAGAATGAGATAAATGATGAAGTAGGTAAAATTCTAGAAGAAGGAGTCATCCTTGTAATTTTCCATTAATAGTTGTACCGAAAAAAGATTGAACATGGCGTATCTGCGTAGACCTCCGTTGCTTAAATGAGGAAACGATCCCTGATCGATTCCCAGTGCCGTGTACTGATGATATTTTATCTTTGCTAGGTCAGAACAAATATTTTACCAGTTTGGACTTACTTATAGGCTTTCACCAGATATCATTAGAATAAGATAGTATCCCATACACTGCCTTCAGCACAGCCAGGGGACATTATGAATTTTTGCGTATGCCTTTTGGTTTACGTTGTGCTCTCATAATCATAATATTTACTAGAATGATTAACATAGTGTTTAGAGACTTGTTAGGGGACATATAGCATACCTATATGGACGACCCTGTAATCTTTTCTAATATCTAAGAAGAACATCTACGTAAACTGGAACTAGTGCATAACTTAAGAGTAAAGATTGGTAAGTGTGAATTCTTCAAAACAGAATTAGTCTATTTAGGTTTTACGGTGTCTAGCCAAGGTCTTAAAGTAGTCCACAATCAGGTGTCGGCTATCCGTAACTTTCCCATACCTACTAATGTCAAGGGAATACAGCAATTTCTGGAGTGTAGTGGATATTACAGGCGTTTTATACGCAATTATTCAAAAATAACCGCTCCCCTAACTAATCTTACGAAGAAGGGCGTAGATTTCATATGATCTGAGCAGCATTAACAGGCGTTTAATACCTTGGAAGATGAACTGTGTAGTTTTCCTATCTTAAAATTTCCTGACTTCGGTAAGGAATTCTTCATTGCAACAGACACCTCAGACCTAGGAGTAGGTGGGGTATTGCTTCAGTAATATGACAAACACTTTTTCCCGATAGCTTTTTATTCACGTAAACTGAGACCTTCCGAAAGTAAATATGCAGTAATAGACAAGGAAGGGCTAGCTATTGTTAATTCACTAGTGCATATTAAGTTCATAATATTCGGATATCCTGTCAAGGTTCTTACTGATGATAAGCCCCTAACCGACTTCTTTAAAGGCTTTAGTCACAGCCCCAAACGAACTCGGTGGCATTTGATCATCCAAGACTTTCGTGCGAGGATCTGGTATTTACCTGGGAAAGCAAATATCATTGCTGATGCATTATCACGGAACCCCATGTCATCTTGTACGGAGCCATTAGCTGAATTAATAGATATATCAACATCCATGCCTATTGTTAAAACTTTATCTGAACAGGAAGATCTGGGCTGGAGCGCTGAACTAATACAGACTGAGCAAAGAAAATATCAGAAATTAGAAAAAATCATAAATGCTTTGAATGGAAATCCTAAGGCAAAAGGAATATATAAAGTATACGCAGCAGAATTATATGATCAAAGATAATATTCTGTGTAGATCTGTGACAAGGAAAACCTGCAATACACCACAGGTGACTAACGACCAGGTAGTGGTAGGCTACCAATCTCACTTATACCCACTGTCCTAAATTGATTGCATGTAAATCCATTGCATGGACACCCAGGATTGTCCATAATATCACAGAAAGCCAAATCATTGTTTTATTGGCATTCGATGCTTATAGATGTAAAAAAGCACATAACCTAATTGTTGCACTTGTCAGGAAAACAAAGGGCACACGAAAACACCTGTCAGCCTAGGGGCTTATCCCATGCCCAATCAACCCTTTGAAAGAATACATTTAGATTTATTAACAAGATTTTACTAGTCCGACAGAGGAAATAAGCACCTCTTAGTAATTATAGATGCTTTGACTCGATATACAGTACTGATAGCGCTTAAAACTAAAACTGCGATCGAATGCGCTAGGAAGTTTTACGAGTGCTACGTTTGTAAACATGGAATTCCACACATGATAATCTCAGACTCTGGTGCAGAATTTAATAATCATTTCCTTAACTCATTGTGTGAATTCCTTAGCATAAAGAAAATCAATACCATGATCTATCACCCAGAGTCGAATGGGCTAGTGTAAAGAGCGAATAGGAAGGTTTTAAACATATTAAGAGTTACACTAGGGGGATCAGACCCTAACTGGGATATTGAATACCTCGGTACTAAGTACTCTGAATCACTCATATCATATATTTATCAAAATGTCGCCGCACGAGGCATTGTATGGTACCCCAGCTAGAACGCCTTTCCAAGTATTAATGCCTACAACAAATATATCAAATCCTTTAAAGGAAGTTATAAAGGCAAGCATAAGTCGATATGATATCTTTCGAAAGAATTTAGAAGAATCGCAAATTATAATGAGAAGGAATCATGATAAAATAGCGAAGCCAACTAAAACATATACCGTGGGTGATAATGTATACATACAGGTAAATGTACGTAAAGGACTCAATTAAAAACTGACACCTAAGTTTGAAGGCCCATTTAACATTCTGGAAACATTAACGGCCAATAGATTCAGAGTTCAAAATGTATCCCAACACACTGATGAAAGAATTGTACCATTGGCTCACATAAGAAATTAAAATAAGAGAGAAGGACGTGAGGGAAATTTTTGTATCCATGAAACTTGTATAATATTTGTATGTAAATTTTTTTCTTCTTAATACAGGAGTAATTACATATATTTTTCTCATTGCAAGTTTCCAAAATGAAGTTTTTATTGTTTGGATCGATATTGTTCGCTCAGACACTTTTCACGTGTGGGAAGAGCCCTACAACAAAAAATATAGATTTTAAATATGGCACTATAGTAGAGAGAATAGAAGACGTTTTTATTACAGCAAGCAATATAATTATAAAAGTTGATATGCAAATGATTTCCCTCCCAGAGAATAACGTCACTAGCTTAAAAAGCGACCTGTCAAGGTTTGCTGCTTCATTAAATGAATTGTATAAACATATTTGCCTTATAATACAGAGAGTTCGCTTGCACCAACACTAAGCGTAGCCGAAATGCTATCATACGACTTGCAAAATAAGACTGACGAGGCAGAAGCTCTGGCACATGACCTTCTGATGTGGACAGTGAGACACACTAACCTTGAAAGACGTAACCCGTTAATTTTGGCTGCACTAAACATCTTTGGATCTGTTGCAAGTTTAGGCTTAGGAATTTCAAAACGTCTTAAAATCAGTAATCAATTTAAGAAGATTGAATTTTTAGAACATGAAAACCAACTAGTTTTATCAGAACTAAGGAATCAATTAACATCAATTATTCAAATAATGAGTTTAATGAATTAACATTCTAGTAATATCAGTCAGATTTTGGAGGTACAAAACTTGCTGGCAACGTTAACGTATTATAATTCAAAAATAGATCATATACATACTAAAATTTCACATTTTATTGAGAAATCAAAAGACTATGTGGAAGCTATAACGTTAGCAACTAAAGGTATTTTATCACCACATCTTTTGACAATATAAGACAACGCTAATATTGGAGAACGGACGGAAGAAAATAGGTTATGTTCCTTTGTTAGACGTCCATAGGTTAGAATTTTATTATAGCCTAATTACAGTAAGCGTTGAAAATTACAGGCTCATGATTACAGTTCCCTTTGATTCTTCCGATGCCTGGCAATCATACAAAATATCACCATTCACAAAATTCATGACGAATAACACAAGTCCAGTAATATCCAGTTTGACAGGACACTTATTGATTTCCCCTGATAAGGAAACATATACGGTCATTAGAGACTTAGATAAATAAACAAAATGTTCAGAGGCAATGAATAATAAAGTATGTACACCTGACTCCTTTCAATTCCATCAAATATCAATGGATTCATGCGAGTTAGGTATAGTGCTAAACGGTGATCTCTCCCATACATATGAAAATTGTCTGAAAAAAACTTTATCTTTTTGACGATAATAAGTTCAATTACAGATTGAACAACGGCTCGTGGATACGATATGACAAGGCCGGCTTCAATGTATCATGCCCGGATGGATCCACGTCCCACTCCCAGGTCTTCGTTGCAGCTGACGGTTGCATGGTTACGTCCACGAATTACACGGTCCAAGGAATTAACACTATCATCAGGGAACAGACCTACTTCGTGAATTTCACGTGGACCACTACAATCCTATCCTTACCTCTCCCATACAATGCACGAGTGGCTAATCGGTTGATGAAATTAAAAGAGATGGACCACCCGTCACCGACTTATGCAGGGGGAATCTTCGTTTCTACGTGTTGCTGGCATAAATCACCGTTAACACCTTTGTTTGGCTTAGGTTAAGGCAAAAAAAGGTGGAGCTCCAGAGGAACGTTTTGCCATGTCCAGACAACACTCCAATTGCATTGAATGCATTTACATTTAGAGCTACTTGAAATTGTCTGGAACTGTGAATTGTGTGAAAACCGGTCAGTACGCTAGTAATATGTAGTTGAAGAGACTCTAGGACATTGCATTTTATAAATGTTTTAGAAGTGTTTTTTTGGGGGCACCGAATAAAATATTGTAGCCCCATATGTTTTGAAAAAAAAAGAAAAAAAAGTATCTTTTGGGCATCTAATATAATATATAAGCCCTATATATATATGAATATATTTATATATATATATATATATATATATATATATATATATATATATATATATATATATATATATATATATATATATATATATATATATATATATATATATATACACATATATATGTATATATATATATATATATATATATATATATATATATATATATATATATATATATATATATATATATATATATATATATATATATATATATATATATATATATATATATATATATTTGGGCTCAAGCCATGTCGTCCTGATGGAAGTTCCTATAGGGTAGCTTCCTAGGGTATATTACAACTACGGCGATATTCCCAGAGAATTTACCTTAAGGTACCAGAATTTTAACTCCTGGAGCGAATATCCCTCGTGAAAGGGATATCACGACATATCAGAGGACGTATTCTTGACACGCCACATAGCAATCTGCACCCTGAACAGAGATTTCGTCTCGCAGGGGGCAATTGGCAAAAAACGAATTCGGGAAAGAAAAAGGGGGAGCCGCTCCCAAGGCTCCCTATCTCCCATTTCATAAGCGTGCCTGGCGCCAATCCTGGCGCCAATCCTGGCGCCAACTGTATTCCTTTTTGCGTAGCTTAACAACTCGGTGTTTTTTCCTGTGTTTCTCGCAAATCTTGGATTTATTCTGCTCTTCATGGCTTCTCCTACTTCGTCGGCCTCTGATAAGTTGAGTACCATGTCTTTTATGTATAAATGTAGGCTCTTGGTAAATTTTTGAGTGATTAATAGGATTAATCTTTGTTACAAGAGCCGTAGCCTACCGGAGGCGTCATGGACGCTGTCGCTCGCTAGGTATAAGTTTAGTTAGTCAGAGCGACATTCCCAGTTGTTTTGCTTTAACCCTGGATAGGTACGCTCCTCGGACACCCCTTTAAGGGTATACTCGGACGCGAACGACCCCGACGCCAAAAAAAATTCTTGAAAAATCAGTTTTTGCAGTAACCTCCTTTTTTCTTTTGCCAAAAAAACTTCAATGAATGCTTAAAACAACTGTAAAGATAAATACTACTCATCTGCAGAAAAACTATTTATTATAAATATTTTAAAAAATTAAGTAGAAAAAAAAAGACCTGACATAAAAATTCATAAAAAAAAGTTTATACATATATACACAAATCCTTTTAGGAATTGATTCTTGAATGTTTAGGACACATCTTGATGTATTTTGGATGAAGTCAGACCCATGGAGGTGAAGATCTGAAATGAGAAAAAAAGGGTAACTTTTTTTGGCCAAAAAAATTTGTCCAAATTTCATGAATTTTTTTGGGTACCCAAATGAAATAGGAAGTGGCTAATTTTTTTAGGGAATAAACATATGTTATCCTAAAATAGAAATATGTAAAAAAATCTTCATTATTTTGTAAATTACATTTATATCAGGGGCCATATCTAAAGGTAATTTTTTGAGTACTTAGAAATTTCGTAAAAAAATACATATATTTAATATATAATATGATATTTATGCAGGTAAAAATATACCAAAATATCACAAATTCTATAGGGAACAAGAATATATATAGATAGGGCAGCTTACGCTTCGGATATGTACACAAAATGGCCGCCAACCACACTGACTCAGACTCCCTAATCTGCCACTTGAAATGTAGGAAGTGTATGTCAATTTCAAGGTGTTATTTACTAATCTAATTATTATTGGATATGCATAAAAATTGTATGGTGGGTTGCTGGATAATTGTCGATTATTTTACGACTATAAAATTAAAATTCTGACCCAAAAAAATTTTTTTGAAGGGAAATAAAATCGAAAAAAAAAAATGTAAAACAATATAATATTTTAGCTAAAAAAATTTGATGATATTCAATCAAAAAAAAAGTAAACAAAATTTTCCGACAAATAAACATCTAGAGGAATCATTACTCTGTGATAGTTCCTTAGTACGTAGTAATTTTGAAAGAATTGGGAAAAAACGAAAAAATGGCAATCACCGGAAAATCGAACACATACCTATATATATGCCATATCTGGCTAAAAAAAAGATAGGCATGGGTAGCCAGATCATCTAGAAACACTTTACAACACTATAAAAATATAAGTTTTGCGACACTACTTGCCAATTCCTTACGGTAACATGACTAAGCAAAAAAATGCAAAACAAATAAAAAGGGGCACTCGCGGAAAAATGGCTAACATTCTAATATACGGCATTTCAGAAAAAAAAAAATTCAGCCACGTGCTAGGCAAACCATCAAGGCACATTTTCCGACAAATAAACATCTAAATGAATAATTACTCTGTGATAGTTCCTTAGTACGTAGTAATTTTGAAAAAAATGGGAAAAAACGAAAAAATGGCAATCACAGGAAAATCGAACACATACTTATATATACGCCATATCTGGCTAAAAAAAAAATAGGCATGGGTAGCCAGATCATCTAGAAACACTTTCCAACACTATAAAAATATAAGTTTTGCGACACTACTTGCCAATTCCTTACGGTAACATGACTAAGCAAAAAAATGCAAAACAAATAAAAAGGGGCACTCGCGGAAAAATGCCCAACATTCTAATATACGGCATCTCAGATAAAAAAAAAAAGACATGCACGTGTTAGCCCAACCATCAAGGCACACTTTCTAACACATAAACATGAAAAAAAAATCAATAATATACGGCAATTCCTTACTACGTAGTAAATTTTTACAAATATTGAAAAAAAACAGAAATTGGCAACCGCAGTTAAATACCCAATATACCAATAACTACGTCGTATCTGACAAAAACAAAATCACGCATGGGTAGCCAGATCATCTAGACACACTTTCCAACACTAAAAAAGCAAAAGTTTTACGATACTATTTCGTAATATCTTACGGAAAAATGACTTGGCAAAAAAATGAAAAAAAAAATGAAAAAGGGACACTCGCGGTAAAATGCCCGACATTCTAATATACGGCATCTCAGATAAAAAAAAAGACATGCACGTGTTAGCCCAACCATCAAGGCACACTTTCTAACACATAAACATGAAAAAAAAATGATTAATATACGGCAATTCCTTACTACTTAGTAATTTTTACAAATATTGAAAAAAAACAGAAATTGGTAACCGCAGTTAAATACCCAATATACCAATAACTACGTCGTATCTGACAAAATCAAAGTCATGCATGGGTAGCCAGATCATCTAGACACACTTTCCAACACTAAACAAGCAAAAGTTTTACGACCCTATTTGGCAATATCTTACGGAAAAATGACTTGGCAAAAAAATGAAAAAAAAAAGGAAAAAGGGGCACTCGCGGTAAAATGGTCCTCGTGGTGATGAACGACATTTTAACTAAAAAAAAAATCATGCACATGGTAGCCAAACAATCCACCAAGACTTTCCACAACTGATAACCTATACAAGTTGCACCATTCTACGACAATTTCATAATACGTAATAACTTTGATAATTATGCAAACTACCTTAGAAGGGTAAACTCGGTCGCGCTCGACCCCGACGCGTCTCAGAAATCGGGGATGGAGTACAGCTACAGCAATGCACATCTGGACACTACTAGAGCGTGTAGGGGAGACACCTCCTGCAGGTCGATCACCCACAAATTCAGTCACGGGGGTGAGTCACGTGAGAAAAACCTGTTTTTTTTTGACGCTCGGGGTCGCAAACGACCCATCGTACTTATCCAGGGTTAATAAATTTTAGCTATTTAGCATTACAAAGGATTTCCTTTCGTGCTTAGTATTATTTTGGCGAAGTATTCGCCATTCTGGCCTACGTTAGGCCATGTAGCCTAGTTGTTTGGTCCTAGTACTTCATGCATGATTTTGGTTTTTCCGAGTGTATTAAAATTTTATTGAAGCTTTAGGCTATGTTTTATACATTTAAGATTGTGTGGAATATTTCCAAGATAGTATACGAGTGAGTTTCGGTGATTTAGGTAATCGATTCTCTTG
>NC_090758.1:43275584-43278084 GCF_036898095.1 Palaemon carinicauda
TTACATTTATATCAGGGGCCATATCTAAAGGTAATTTTTTGAGTACTTAGAAATTTCGTAAAAAAATACATATATTTAATATATAATATGATATTTATGCAGGTAAAAATATACCAAAATATCACAAATTCTATAGGGAACAAGAATATATATAGATAGGGCAGCTTACGCTTCGGATATGTCCACAAAATGGCCGCCAACCACACTGACTCAGACTCCCTAATCTGCCACTTGAAATGTAGGAAGGGTATGTCAATTTCAAGGTGTTATTTACTAATCTAATTATTATTGGATATGCATAAAAATTGTATGGTGGGTTGCTGGATAATTGTCGATTATTTTACGACTATAAAATTAAAATTCTGACGCAAAAAAATTTTTTTGAAGGGAAATAAAATCGAAAAAAAAAATGTAAAACAATATAATATTTTAGCTAAAAAAATTTGATGATATTCAATCAAAAAAAAAGTAAACAAAATTTTCCGACAAATAAACATCTAGAGGAATCATTACTCTGTGATAGTTCCTTAGTACGTAGTAATTTTGAAAGAATTGGGAAAAAACGAAAAAATGGCAATCACCGGAAAATCGAACACATACCTATATATATGCCATATCTGGCTAAAAAAAAGATAGGCATGGGTAGCCAGATCATCTAGAAACACTTTCCAACACTATAAAAATATAAGTTTTGCGACACTACTTGCCAATTCCTTACGGTAACATGACTAAACAAAAAAATGCAAAACAAATAAAAAGGGGCACTCGCGGAAAAATGGCTAACATTCTAATATACGCCATTTCAGAAAAAAAAAAATTCAGCCACGTGCTAGGCAAACCATCAAGGCACATTTTCCGACAAATAAACATCTAAATGAATAATTACTCTGTGATAGTTCCTTAGTACGTAGTAATTTTGAAAGAAATGGGAAAAAACGAAAAAATGGCAATCACAGGAAAATCGAACACATACCTATATATACGCCATATCTGGCTAAATAAAGAAGATAGGCATGGGTAGCCAGATCATCTAGAAACACTTTCCAACACTATAAAATTATAAGTTTTGCGACACTACTTGCCAATTCCTTACGGTAACATGACTAAGCAAAAAAATGCAAAACAAATAAAAAGGGGCACTCGTGGAAAAATGGCCATTCTAATACACGGCATTTCAGAAAAAAAAAATTTCAGCCACGTGCTAGGCAAACCATCAAGGCACATTTTCCGACAAATAAACATATAAATGAAATATTACTCTGTGATAGTTCCTTAGTACGTAGTAATTTTGAAAGAAATGGGAAAAAACGAAAAAATGGCAATCACAGGAAAATCGAACACATACTTATATATACGCCATATCTGGCTAAAAAAAAAAATAGGCATGGGTAGCCAGATCATCTAGAAACACTTTCCAACACTATAAAAATATAAGTTTTGCGACACTACTTGCCAATTCCTTACGGTAACATGACTAAGCAAAAAAATGCAAAACAAATAAAAAGGGGCACTCGCGGAAAAATGCCCAACATTCTAATATACGGCATCTCAGATAAAAAAAAAAGACATGCATGTGTTAGCCCAACCATCAAGACACACTTTCTAACACATAAACATGAAAAAAAAATCAATAATATACGGCAATTCCTTACTACGTAGTAAATTTTTACAAATATTGAAAAAAAACAGAAATTGGCAACCGCAGTTAAATACCCAATATACCAATAACTACGTCGTATCTGACAAAAACAAAATCACGCATGGGTAGCCAGATCATCTAGACACACTTTCCAACACTAAAAAAGCAAAAGTTTTACGATACTATTTCGCAATATCTTACGGAAAAATGACTTGGCAAAAAAATGAAAAAAAAATGAAAAAGGGACACTCGCGGTAAAATGCCCGACATTCTAATATACGGCATCTCAGATAAAAAAAAAGACATGCACGTGTTAGCCCAACCATCAAGGCACACTTTCTAACACATAAACATGAAAAAAAAATGAATAATATACGGCAATTCCTTACTACGTAGTAATTTTTACAAATATTGAAAAAAAACAGAAATTGGTAACCGCAGTTAAATACCCAATATACCAATAACTACGTCGTATCTGACAAAAACAAAGTCATGCATGGGTAGCCAGATCATCTAGACACACTTTCCAACACTAAACAAGCAAAAGTTTTACGACCCTATTTGGCAATATCTTACGGAAAAATGACTTGGCAAAAAAATGAAAAAAAATGAAAAAGGGGCACTCGCGGTAAAATGGTCCTCGTGGTGATGAACGACATTTTAACTAAAAAAAAAAATCATGCACATGGTAGCCAAACAATCCACCAAGACTTTCCACAACTGATAACCTATACAAGTTGCACCATTCTACGACAATTTCATAATACGTAATAACTTTGATAATTATGGAAACTACCTTAGAAGGGTAAACTCGGTCGCGCTCGACCCCGACGCGTCTCAGAAATCGGGGATGGAGTACAG
>NC_090758.1:43283084-43293084 GCF_036898095.1 Palaemon carinicauda
TTAAGTAGAAAAAAAAAGACCTGACATAAAAATTCATAAAAAAAAAGTTTATACATATATACACAAATCCTTTTAGGAATTGATTCTTGAATGTTTAGGACACATCTTGATGTATTTTGGATGAAGTCAGACCCATGGAGGTGAAGATCTGAAATGAGAAAAAAAGGGTAACTTTTTTTGGCCAAAAAAATTTGTCCAAATTTCATGAATTTTTTTGGGTACCCAAATGAAATAGGAAGTGGCTAATTTTTTTAGGGAATAAACATATGTTATCCTAAAATAGAAATATGTAAAAAAATCTTCATTATTTTGTAAATTACAATCATATCAGGGGCCATATCTAAAGGTAATTTTTTGAGTACTTAGAAATTTCGTAAAAAAATACATATATTTAATATATAATATGATATTTATGCAGGTAAAAATATACCAAAATATCACAAATTCTATAGGGAACAAGAATATATATAGATAGGGCAGCTTATGCTTCGGATATGTCCACAAAATGGCCGCCAACCACACTGACTCAGACTCCCTAATCTGCCACTTGAAATGTAGGAAGGGTATGTCAATTTCAAGGTGTTATTTACTAATCTAATTATTATTGGATATGCATAAAAATTGTATGGTGGGTTGCTGGATAATTGTCGATTATTTTACGACTATAAAATTAAAATTCTGACCCAAAAAAATTTTTTTGAAGGGAAATAAAATCGAAAAAAAAAAATGTAAAACAATATAATATTTTAGCTAAAAAAATTTGATGATATTCAATCAAAAAAAAAGTAAACAAAATTTTCCGACAAATAAACATCTAGAGGAATCATTACTCTGTGATAGTTCCTTAGTACGTAGTAATTTTGAAAGAATTGGGAAAAAACGAAAAAATGGCAATCACCGGAAAATCGAACACATACCTATATATATGCCATATCTGGCTAAAAAAAAGATAGGCATGGGTAGCCAGATCATCTAGAAACACTTTCCAACACTATAAAAATATAAGTTTTGCGACACTACTTGCCAATTCCTTACGGTAACATGACTAAACAAAAAAATGCAAAACAAATAAAAAGGGGCACTCGCGGAAAAATGGCTAACATTCTAATATACGCCATTTCAGAAAAAAAAAATTCAGCCACGTGCTCGGCAAACCATCAAGGCACATTTTCCGACAAATAAACATCTAAATGAATAATTACTCTGTGATAGTTCCTTAGTACGTAGTAATTTTGAAAGAAATGGGAAAAAACGAAAAAATGGCAATCACAGGAAAATCGAACACATACCTATATATACGCCATATCTGGCTAAAAAAAGAAGATAGGCATGGGTAGCCAGATCATCTAGAAACACTTTCCAACACTATAAAATTATAAGTTTTGCGACACTACTTGCCAATTCCTTACGGTAACATGACTAAGCAAAAAAATGCAAAACAAATAAAAAGGGGCACTCGTGGAAAAATGGCCATTCTAATACACGGCATTTCAGAAAAAAAAAATTTCAGCCACGTGCTAGGCAAACCATCAAGGCACATTTTCCGACAAATAAACATATAAATGAAATATTACTCTGTGATAGTTCCTTAGTACGTAGTAATTTTGAAAGAAATGGGAAAAAACGAAAAAATGGCAATCACAGGAAAATCGAACACATACTTATATATACGCCATATCTGGCTAAAAAAAAAAATAGGCATGGGTAGCCAGATCATCTAGAAACACTTTCCAACACTATAAAAATATAAGTTTTGCGACACTACTTGCCAATTCCTTACGGTAACATGACTAAGCAAAAAAATGCAAAACAAATAAAAAGGGGCACTCGCGGAAAAATGCCCAACATTCTAATATACGGCATCTCAGATAAAAAAAAAAAGACATGCATGTGTTAGCCCAACCATCAAGGCACACTTTCTAACACATAAACATGAAAAAAAAATCAATAATATACGGCAATTCCTTACTACGTAGTAAATTTTTACAAATATTGAAAAAAAAACAGAAATTGGCAACCGCAGTTAAATACCCAATGTACCAATAACTACGTCGTATCTGACAAAAACAAAATCACGCATGGGTAGCCAGATCATCTAGACACACTTTCCAACACTAAAAAAGCAAAAGTTTTACGATACTATTTCGCAATATCTTACGGAAAAATGACTTGGCAAAAAAATTAAAAAAAAATGAAAAAGGGACACTCGCGGTAAAATGCCCGACATTCTAATATACGGCATCTCAGATAAAAAAAAAGACATGCACGTGTTAGCCCAACCATCAAGGCACACTTTCTAACACATAAACATGAAAAAAAAATGAATAATATACGGCAATTCCTTACTACGTAGTAATTTTTACAAATATTGAAAAAAAACAGAAATTGGTAACCGCAGTTAAATACCCAATATACCAATAACTACGTCGTATCTGACAAAAACAAAGTCATGCATGGGTAGCCAGATCATCTAGACACACTTTCCAACACTAAACAAGCAAAAGTTTTACGACCCTATTTGGCAATATCTTACGGAAAAATGACTTGGCAAAAAAATGAAAAAAAATGAAAAAGGGGCACTCGCGGTAAAATGGTCCTCGTGGTGATGAACGACATTTTAACTAAAAAAAAAATCATGCACATGGTAGCCAAACAATCCACCAAGACTTTCCACAACTGATAACCTATACAAGTTGCACCATTCTACGACAATTTCATAATACGTAATAACTTTGATAATTATGGAAACTACCTTAGAAGGGTAAACTCGGTCGCGCTCGACCCCGACGCGTCTCAGAAATCGGGGATGGAGTACAGCTACAACAATGCACATCTGGACACTACTAGAGCGTGTAGGGGAGACACCTCCTGCAGGTCGATCACCCACAAATTCAGTCACGGGGGTGAGTCACGTGAGAAAAACCTGTTTTTTTTTGACGCTCGGGGTCGCAAACGACCCATCGTACCTATCCAGGGTTAATAAATTTTAGCTATTTAGCATTACAAAGGATTTCCTTTCGTTCTTAGTATTATTTTGGCGAAGTATTCGCCATTCTGGCCTACGTTAGGCCATGTAGCCTAGTTGTTTGGTCCTAGTACTTCATGCATGATTTTGGTTTTTCCGAGTGTATTAAAATTTTATTGAAGCTTTAGGCTATGTTTTATACATTTAAGATTGTGTGGAATATTTCCAAGATAGTATACGAGTGAGTTTCGGTGATTTAGGTAATCGATTCTCTTGGTGCTTAGGCTAAGTTGCTTATGGAGCCTTAGTATACTTTATCATACTCCCCGGTTGCTTTCTTTTCTTTGGAGAAGGTATGCAATCCCTTTCCCTCTGTTTAAGCCTTGGGCTTATCCCTAAGTGGTTTATCTGAATTAATTTTCGATAAAACTATACTAGGGTGTTACTGTACCTTCCTGTTCCAGTAAGTTTGACCAGTAAGTCTGGTTCAAAGAGGGACAGAACAACAGAGTTTTTTAGTCTGAGTCTGTGTTTGTCTGGCTTGGGGTAGAGTCTCCCTCGCTGGCCTGACACAGACAAAGGTGGCTTAGCCTCCTTAGGTCACTACCGAAGGTTTCTGTGGATATGATTCCTTCTTTTGTGATCTACCAGACTAGTCCTTGTTGCTGTTCTCGGGGGAGGATAAGTTTCTTTCCCTGGGAGTAGCAACACCTTCCTTGCTTTGGTGCTCTGGGAGCTGGCAAGTATTGCTGGCCTCCCCCCTTGGATCTCCCTTAGGCTAAGATGAGTTTCTTGGCTGCGGGTGATCCGTCACTAAAGCAAGGTTGGTAGGACCCTCTTTTGTCCCTTCCCCCTCTATCTCCGTAATGGCCGAGCCATTACAGTACTGTACGTCATTCTACATCTGGACCTAGAATAGGTTAGGATGTGGAATTGACTCAGTCCCTTGCCGGCCGGCAGAGCTGCCGGCCGGCAAGGGTCTTCTGCTTTGAGTGCTGCCCGGACCTCCCTTGGTCCCTCATCCATGCCGGCCTGCAGAGTCAGACGGCATTGGTCAGGAAGCCTGAATTAGATTCTCCCCTTCCTTATTTGCACTTTTTCGGATTGCCGGGCTTGGAGGTAGTGTACACTCTTATCCCAGCATCCATTCTGTTTTTCTTCTAGTGCTGTACCCGACCCGGCTGCCGGCCTATGAGGTGGTAGCCGGGCGATTGTAGTCCTCTGGTTCTTTTGCTGCCGGCTGGCATCGGTCCTGTACCTCTGCCGGCCGGCTAATGTCAGCCCTCGTCTGCCGGTCACCAAGAGTGTGGCCGGCAGCTGGGTACTACCTTGTGTCATTGCCTGCCGGCATTGGCTGTTGCCGGCCGGCACTTACTGCCGGCCGGCACATGCATTTGAACCAGCGTTCTGCCGCCTTATAGCTGTTAAGTAGTATACTTTAAAGCTAGTTATGGTGTGTGCCGGCCGGCACGTAACCTCCTATACTGTACCAGTATTCTTCAGTATAACATATACTGTAGGAAGAAAACTATAGTATGGGTTTTGGTACAGCACTGTGTGTTCTAACACTTTTGTGTTTTCTTGCACAAGTCCTTTGCTGTTACCCTACAGATAGGAAAGTGAGTTCTTTCCTGTCTATTATCCAGGATTTTAAAATCATTGCTTAGGTGTGAGCTCCACCTGTTTCCTCTGGAAACTTTGCATTGGTTACTCTAGAAGAGATTAACCATTTGATTTTATTATCTGGAAGGCTGCAACAATGGGTTGTGAGGGAAACACAAGTTTGTGTCTTTCCTTTCTGTATTGTTATGCTATACTATGCATATCCAGTGATACATAGTTCACTTGATACTCATAGAAATTTCTTCTCTTTACAGAAGGACACTCCGAAGTGCGGAAGTGTCTTCTGCAACGTCCGCAGCAAGAGCCTCTGCGGACATGAGTTTGGTAGGAGACACGCAGCATGCGCTGTCTCCAAGGGTGATCTCCGGTATTGGGACCCTCAGGCATGTACTGTGTGCATTAATCTAATTACGGAGGCCTTTGATTCCCCTAGGATGGCGGAATCAAGGGATATAGCAAGGGAGAAGCTTCATACCTGGGTAAGGGGCTTCCAGAAAAACACCTCTGGACCTTATCTTCTAAGTGAGAAGATGAGGGCGTATCTTTTCCCTAAGGCATCAGCTGATGCAGTGATTCACCAGCCTCAAGAGGAGATCCCCCAAGTTCAGATCCAGGTGGATGCTGAAGTCTCGGTCGCTATGCAAGACATCCAGTTAGATGACAGGATGTCTGTCGTGGATGAGCGTCTGGAGGAAGACCTCCTGGCAGAAGCCCAGGGTGAAGTTCAAGCCCCAGACGTTGTAGAGGAAGAGGTCGACGAGGTGTCGGCTACTCCGGTTCTGATCCCGGAGCCTATTCCCTCAATATCGGCCGGTCTCCCAGTAGAGCTGGGACAGGCCCTCTCCTCCATTGTTGGAATGATCCAACGGATGCAGAAGGAGAATCAGGAGAAGGCGGCTGCAATGGAACTGCGGATGCAGAGCCTTGCAGAATCACATGGGCCCCAGAAAACGCTCAATGTGAAAGACCTTCCCTTGTGCTCAGATGCTAAACCATGTGCCCGGCTGAGGAATGAACCAGCTTCAAAGGAGGAGACAGAGCCGAAGGAGGTCATAGTGATGGACCATACTAAGGCTCAAGCTCTGCTTTCATCCTCGTTGAAAGAGAGGGGCTTCTCTAACTCAAAGGTAGCTGCATTGAGCAAGAAGCTCCCTTCCTTTGTGTCCTCTCCTGCTAGAGCCTTCCCCTTTTTACAGAAAGGGTTTGTGGCTGTACTAAGAGCAGTCGAGGCCGACAAGCCTTGCCCCTCCCTGGAGGAGTGTAAACCCTTGTCGCTGGCCCTACCTATGGACCACAAAGACTGGAAGGACGTCCATCTTACGTTCTCAGTTGGGAAGTTGGAGGATGATATCGCCGGACGTCAGTTCGGCGAAGACCTCCCTAAGCTGTCTGACTTTCTCTTGCAGAGAGAGTTCGAGACAAAAGAAAGACTGGCTGCCTCAATGTCTCTTCAGACTACTCTTGAGACGATGGCAAGTAACCCCAAGGTCCATGAAATGTTCATGGTGGTGGCCAAGACTCATCTGGCCACAGTGACAAAGGACCTTTATGGCTTCGTCAAGGCGAGGAGAGCTAGTAGGGAGTTCGTGTTCACCTCGGCTACGGTGAGGCACGAGCTGAGGAAACTAATCTCCTCCAACATTTGCGGCAAATACCTTTTCCCTACCGATTTGGTCAAAGAAGTAGTTAATAAGGCCGCCTTGGAGATTAGAAACCTTCTTCAGAAGTGGGGCCTGGCTATCAAAAGAAAGTCTTCCCCGGATGAGGGTCCTCAACCAAAGAGGAAGACTATGAGGACTAGGCTACCGTCTCGGCCAGCCAAGCCTTTTAGACAGCAACAGCAACTGCAATTGCCATTGCCTCGAGTGCCCCAGATCGTGGCACAAACCCCGACCACTTTTCAGTGGGTACCCCAGGCCGTGTCGACACAGTCCATGGCATTCACCCCATTGTTCGAAGGGCAGTCTACTTCCTTTCGAGCAAAGCCTAGAGGGGCAGCCAGAGGCTCGTCTGGGCGCCCCTCAAGGGGAAGGGGATTCAGGGGTGGTCGTGGTCAGGGAGGCAAGACCTCGGGACGGCAGTCCAAGTGGGATGATACCGGTAGGAGGGAGACTTCTGAAATTTCGGGATCGGTGGACCTTCGATCCCTGGGCCCACAGCCTACTCAAGAATGGACTGGGCTGGAGCTGGTACAGCACTCCACCCCCGGGCCTTCGGGTTTTCCAACACTCCACCCCCGTTCTGGAGGAGTACGTTCAAGAACTGTTGGAGAAAAATGTGATCCGAAAGGTGAAGTCCATCAAATTCCAAGGGAGGCTGTTTTGTGTTCCCAAGAAAGACTCGGAAAAGCTCAGAGTCATTCTGGTCTTGTCGCCACTCAACAAGTTCATAGTGTATTGCAAATTCAAGATGCTAACACTGCAACACATAAGGACCTTACTGCCCAAGAGGGCATATTCCGTTTCTATAGACTTGTCAGACGCCTATTGGCACATTCCAATCAACCGTCGACTCTCCCCCTACCTAGGGTTCAGGCTACAACGAAGACTATACGCCTTCAGAGCCATGCCATTAGGCTAAATATAGCCCCAAGGATTTTTACGAAGCTTGCGAACGTAGCTCTCAAACAATTACGCCTAAAGGGAATTCAGGTAGTAGCCTACCTGGACGACTGGTTGGTGTGGGCAGCATCCGAGACAGAATGCTTGCAAGCTTCCAGTCAAGTGATCCAGTTCCTAGAGTACCTAGGTTTCAAGATCAACAGAAAAAAGTCTCGACTTCCTCCATCTCAAAAGTTCCAGTAGCTGGGAATCCAATGGGACCTTTTGTCACACCGTTTCTCCATCCCGGCGAAGAAAAGGAAGGAGATAGCAGGGTTCTGTCAAGAGACTTCTAGATTCCGAAAGGATATCAAGACGCGAACAGGAGAGGGTACTGAGCTCTCTCCAGTTTGCTTCGGTGACAGACCCAGTGCCAAGAGCACAGCTAAAGGATGCAACCGGAGTTTGGAGAAGTTATGCATCAAACGTGCGAAGAGATCGGAGAAGACCAGTTCCGCTTCGGCTACGTACTCTTCTCAGGCCTTGGTCCTAAGCCAGACATCTAAAGAAGTCGGTTCTTCTTCAGCCACCTCCCCCGTTGGTGACGATTCACTCAGACGCCTCGAGGGAGGGATGGGGAGGTCACTCTCATCGGAAAAAAGTCCAGGGGACTTGGTCCAAGCTATTCAAGACCTTTCACATAAACTTTCTAGACGCTATGGCAGTGCTCCTTACCTTAAAGAAAGTTTCCCTGCGTCACTCTATCCACATAAGGTTGGTGATGGACAGCGAGGTAGTTGTGAGATGCTTGAATCAACAAGGATCGAGGTCACCACCTCTCAAGCTGGTGATGTTGACCATCTACCGATTGGCGGAAAAGAAGAAGTGGTACCTGTCGGCAGTTCACCTTCAAGGAGTCCGCAATGTGACAGCGGACGCTCTATCCAGGTTCACACCGATAGAGTTGGAATGGTCCTTAGACGCAGGATCATTCTCCTTCATTCTGAATCAAGTCTCAGAACTGCAGATAGACCTCTTTGCGACGAAAGACAACAAGAAGTTGCCCCTGTACGTGTCCCCGTACGAGGACCCCTTAGCGGAAGCAGTGGACGTGATGTCCCTCAACTGGAACAGAGGGTCCAGGATTTATCTGTTCCCTCCTCACAACCTTCTGTTGAGGGTCCTCAACAAACTGAGATCTTTCAAGGGGGGTAGCGGCAATAGTAGCCCACAAGTGGCCGAACAGCGTGTGGTTCCCCCTGGCATTGGAACTACAGCTGAAGTTTGCACCGCTACCAAATCCAGTTCTGACCCAGCGAGTCCAGAAGTCGACTGTGTGCACTTCATTACAGAAAACCCGGACCCTGCAGCTCATGATTTTCTCTCCCTAGCGGTGAGAAAGCGTTTCGGGATTTCGAAAGCCAGCATAGACTTCCTAGAGGAATATAAGTGCAAATCTACTAGAAGGCAATATGAGTCATCTTGGAGAAAATGGGTGGCCTTTGTCAAGGCGAAGAATCCGCAGGAGATCTCGACAGACTTCTGCTTATCTTTCTTCATCCACCTCCATGGTCAAGGATTGGCAGCTAACCCGATTTCAGCGTGTAAGTCTGCTTTGACAAGACCCATTCTATATGCCTTCCAGGTCGACCTAGGTAACGAGTTCTTTAATAAAGTTCCGAAAGCCTGCGCTAGGCTCAGACTTTCAGCACCTCCAAAGGCCATTTCATGGTCTTTAGACAAAGTTCTTCATTTCGCTTCTCTGTTGAGCAATGAAGAGTGTGCGTTAAAAGATTTGACACAAAAAGTTATTTTTCTATTTGCACTCGCATCCGGGGCCAGGGTAAGTGAGATTGTAGCCCTCTCGAGAGAGGCAGATCGTTTTCAGTTCCTGGATGGGGGAGAAGTGAACCTGTTTCCGGATCCTACGTTTCTCGCCAAGAATGAGTTACCCACCAACAGGTGAGGTCCCTGGAGAATCTGCCCTCTGAAAGAAGATGCATCTCTATGTCCAGTAGAATGCCTAAAGGTCTATCTTCATAGAACTTCAGACTTCAAGGGTGGTCAACTATTCAGGGGAGAAACATCAGGCTCAAATTTATCTCTGAATCAACTCAGAGCGAAAATCACATATTTTATTCGCAGAGCGGATCCTGACAGTACACCCGCAGGTCAAGATCCGAGGAAAGTTGCCTCATCCTTAAATTTCTTTAATTGTATGGATTTTGAACATCTCCGTTCATACACTGGCTGGAAGTCTTCCAGAGTGTTCTTTCGCCACTATGCGAAGCAAGTAGAGGAACTAAAGAGATCTGTGGTAGCAGTGGGTCGCGTCGTTAACCCTACTGTTTAACTCTGCGAGGAACAGTGGTTTTAATTGGGACGATTAATTCCAGGGTGAGTGTGTAGTTACATACTGTACTACAAACTAAGTGAGGGCACTGAGTTGCCCATGTAGACTGTTCCATTTCCAAAGGTGAACCTAGCATAAGTGCAGACATGTGTGCCGAGCGTTTCTAACGCTAATGTCATTGATTTGTATTACAGACTTTTATGACTTTGATACCTCGGTATCTTAAAAGTGGCATTTAATGTTTTTTCTTTCAGATAAACAAGTTCTGTTTACTATCATACTTATGCTTAAATTTTGGGTTATCCTCTTCTATATATATATATATATATATATATATATATATATATATATATATATATATAATTGTGGTTGGCCTGTCTATTTATTGTCTGTCAATGAACTTGTTCTTGAGAACCTTGCGTCTCCTTCACCTGTGTCAATTTATTGGTATAATTGAGCATTCATTCTATGTACCTTATCTGGGATAATTCTAATAGAATTGTTCCTTTATGCAAGCTA
>NC_090758.1:43305630-43308130 GCF_036898095.1 Palaemon carinicauda
GGGTCATTATCCTTGTGTTCTGATGAGGAAATAAAATCTGAAATACTTTCATAAGTAAAATCAGGTTGCTTTCGATAGTATATGAAAAATTCACTGGATTTTCTGATAAAATTATCCATTTATAATAAGGGAACTATAGTCGGGCAATTTACCAATTTTCTAGCCTCTACCTCCTTACCATATTTCTTATCCTTTTGGACCCACGTGTTCGTTAAAGGATTGTCTACATTAGTTGGGCCAAGGTACCTCTGATGCCATCTATTGGCGGAAAAGTAAAACTCGTTACGATTTAGGGGAGGGTGCTAGAGGTGGTCTTGGTTTATGCCTTTGGGGATGTAGCAAACTTGTTATTCTACGTAATTCTTAGTAACAATACATGTCATACCATGTAACATATTGATTATATTTTGGTGTCATATAAAGGTAATTAAGGTTGGATCAAATAACAGTTTAACTACTTGATTTTCTCATTGATTCCAGTACATGTGGCATTCTATCTGGCAACCCCACTTTCGCCCTGACCCCCAAATATAATTGAACTATCGATTGTTTTTTAAAGAAATATATCTGACATTCAATGTGAATTCTTTAATTTCCTAAAAAGAATTAAGTTGTGTTTATACTACGATGAAGCACAAGCTCAATTTTGTCTGTTTTTTAGAGAAATTTTGGCCATGAATAAAGTAATGAAAATTATAATTAAGGGATAAGGAGGGTAGTTAGCAATTGGTACTCTAATGCTAACGCCATCTATTGGTCATGAAAATAAATATGTTCAGAGATTTTTAATCCTTGCATTCAGGAATCTTCCAAGACGTAACTGAAAAAAAGATATATCCTTCATAATTAGAACTTAATTTAATTAATACTTGCTACACATATTTTTATACAAGTATCGATCCATTCCCATTTTTCAATTGGACAGAATCATTCAAAAGAATGGAATAAGGGACATGTGCTGCCATCTTTCGACAAGAGGTAGAAATACTCGGGTTCTGTTCAAATTTGGAGAAGCCTTTGATAATGAAAACATACTTTCATAATTAGCTACTTTTAATTAATGCGTAAAAATTAATAATTTCAGAAATACTATTTTTTCGGTTTTTTTAAGGCCATTAGATGTAAAATAAAGATTGTATATATATATATATATATATATATATATATATATATATATATATATATATATATATATATATATATATATATATATATATATATATATATATATATACATATATATATATATATATATATATATATATATATATATATATATATATATATATATATATATATATATTTATATATATATATATATATATATATATATATATATATATATATATATATATATATATATATATATATATATATTCATATATGTATATATATATATATATATATATATATATATATATATATATATATATATATTATGAAGATATATAAATCAGATCCCAATATTCCGCAGCCAAATAGTTGAAACTCAAAGATAAAATGAAAACACCAATTCTAATCAGAATCTGTATATATCAATATGAAAGATATTGTCAGCTATTTATAAGCACAATTATTATAGACACCAATCCTCTATGAAATGTTTCTTGTTACATATACTACATTCGAAATACAACCGATAATTATGACATCATCAAATGCTATTGGCTATTTAATATCAACAGCAACTTCATTAAAAATCCTCTATATCCAAGACTCTCTCTCTCTCTCTCTCTCTCTCTCTCTCTCTCTCTCTCTCTCTCTCTCTCTCTCTCTGACCTTATACGCTTTAAAGAGTCCCAATGTTCAATTGAATTTTCCCAGTCTTCCATGCATAAACAATGTAGTAAAAATATTTTATATTAAAAAAACCTCATTCAAACCTGTCTTAGGCCTATTAATTCCACTACATAAAACACAATTAGGTTCATAACAGGTAAATATTGGAGCCATTTGTTTTTTATTTCCATAATATCGAGTATAATTCAAAGGTAAAATCCTAATCTTTCCACCAGATGTAATTCAACGTCTGGAAAAAAATATTATCGTTCCTTAATTGGATATTTGATTTAGGAAATCTCAAGTGGCATAAAATATGAAATTATTTTGCTTTTCGCTTTCAGCCAAACGTCACTAATATTATGTTAAAAAGGAGTTGAAATTTTTTAATGCTGAAAAGTTCTTGAAGAGTTTAAGCACTAAAAAAAAACCTTATTGGAGGGACCAATACCACTACCAATTAGTCGATGCTTCTAGATATATTGATGTTGAATTATATGTTTTCATATACACTACATGTATATATATATATATATATATATATATATATATATATATATATATATATATATATATATATATATATATATATGCAATAGTAACATTTACTATTTTCTCTTATAAATTGGACGCCAAATGGCACAAGAACTTTTAAAAATTAAATATCTCTCTTCTCAAAAAACAAGTACGATTGACCATTTAAAATTATACCAACAGGCAT
>NC_090758.1:43313130-43328130 GCF_036898095.1 Palaemon carinicauda
TATATATATATATATATATATATATATATATATATATATATATATATATATATACATATATATATATATATATATATATATATATATATATATATATATATATATATATATATATATATATATGTATATATATATATATATATATATATATATATATATATATATATATATATATATATATATATATATATATATATATATATATATATATATTTTTGGGCTCAAGCCATGTCGTCCTGATGGAAGTTCCTATAGGGTAGCTTCCTAGGGTATATTACAACTACGGCGATATTCCCAGAGAATTTACCTTAAGGTACCAGAATTCTAACTCCTGGAGCGAGTATCCCTCGTGAAAGGGATATCGCGACATATCAGAGGACGTATTCTAGACACGTCACATGGCAATCTACATCTTGGACAGAGATTTCGTCTCGTAGGAGGTGATTGACGAGATACGAATTCGGGAAAGAAAAAGGGGGAGCCGCTCCCAAGGCTTCCCTATCCCCCGATTCGTATGCGTGCCTGGCGCCAATCCTGGCGCTATCTGTATTCCTTTTTGCGTAGCTTAACAACTCGGTGTTTTTTCCTGTTTTTCTCGCAAATCTTGGATTTATTCGACTTTTCATGGCTTCTTCGTCTTCGTCGGCCTCTGATAAGTTGAGTATAGTGTCTGTTATGTATAAATGTAGGCTCTTGGTAAAATTTTGAGTGATTAATAGGATTAATCTTTGATACAAGAGCCGTAGCCTACCAGAGGTGTCCTGGACACTGTCGCTCGCTAGGTATAAATTAGTTAGTCAGAGCGACATTCCTGGTTGTTTTGCTTTAATAAATTTTAGCTATTTAGCATTACATAGGATTTCCTTTCGTGCTTAGTATTATTTGGCGAAGTATTCGCCATTCTGGCCTACGCTAGGCCATGTAGCCTAGTCGTTTGGTCCTAGTACTTCATGCATGATTTTGGTTTTTCCGAGTGTAATTAAAATTTTATTGAAGCTTTAGGCTATATTTTATACATTTTAGACTGTGTGGAATATTTCCAAGATTGTATACGTGTGAGTTTCGGTAAATTAGGTAATCGATTCTCTTGGTGCCTAGGCTAATTGCTTATGGAGCCTTAGTATACTTTATCATTCTCCCCGGTTGCTTTCTTTTCTTCGGAGAAGGTATGCAATCCCTTTCCCTCTGTTTAAGCCTTGGGCTTATCCCTAAGTGGTTTTTTCCGAATTTATTTTCGATAAAACTATACTAGGGTGTTACTGTACCTTCCTGTTCCTGTAGTTATGGTTCAAGAGGGACAGAACAACAGAGTTTTTAGTCTGAGTCTGTGTTGTCTGGCTTGGGGCAGAGTCCCCCTCGCTGACCTAACACATACAAAGGGAGCTTAGCTCCCTTAGGTCACTACCGAAGGTTTCTGTAGTTATGATTCCTTCTTTTGTGATCTACCAGACTAGTCCTGTTGCTGTTCTCGGGGGAGGATAAGTTCTTCCCTTGGGAGTAGCAACGCCTTCCTTGCTTTGGTGCTCTGGAAGCTGGCAAGTATTGCTGGCCTTTCCCCTTAGATCTCCCTTAGGCTAAGATAAGTTTCTTGGCTGCGGGTGATCTGTCACTAAAGCAAGGTTGGCAGGACCCTCTTGTCCCTTCCCCCTCTATCTCCGTAATGGCCTAGCCATTACTGTACTGTACATTGCCGGCCGGCAGAGCTGGCCGGCAGGGGTCTTACTGTACTGTACGTCGTTCTACTTCTGGACCTAGTATAGGTTGGGATGTGGAATTGACTCAGCCCATTGCCGGCCGGCAGAGCTGCTGGCCGGCAAGGGTCTCATGTTTTCGAGTGCTGCCCGGACCTCTCTTGGTCCCTCATCCATGCCTGCCGGCAGAGCCGGACGGCATTGGTCAAGGAAGCCTGAATTAGTTTCTCCCCTTCCTTATATGCACTCTTTCGGTTGCCGGGCTTGGAGGTTGTGTACACTCTTATCCCGGCATCCATTCTATATTTCTTCTAGTGCTGTACCTGTCCCGGCTGCCGGCCTCTGAGGCCGGCTGCCGGCCTCTGAGGCCGGCTGCCGGCCTATGAGGCCGGCAGCCGGGCAGGTGTAGTCCTCTGGTTCTTTTGCTGCCGGCTGGCATCGGTCTTGTACCTTTGCCGGCCGGCTTATGTCAGTCCTTGTCTGCCGGTCACCAAGAGTGTGGCCGGAAGCTGGGTACTACCTTGTGTAGTTGCTGGCCGGCAGCCATTGCTGGCCAACACTGGCTGTTACCGGCCGGCAGTTGCTGCCGACCGGCACAGGCATTTGAACCAGAGTGCTGCCGCCCTATAGCTGTTAAGTAGTATACTTTAAAGCTAGTTGTGGTGTGTGCCGGCCGGCAAAGGCAGGCCAGCACACATCCCCCTATACTGTACTAGTATTCTTCTGTATAGCATATACAGTAAGAAGAAAACTATAGTAAAGGTTTTGGTACAGCACTGTATCTTCTAACACTATTGTGTTTTCTTGCACATCCCTTTGCTGTAGCCCTCAGATAGGAAGCTGAGTTCTTCCCTGTCTATTATCCAGGATTTTAAAATCATTGCTTAGGTGTGAGCTCCACCTGTTTCCTCTGGAAACCTTGCATTAGTTACTCTAGAAGAGATAAACCATTTTTGATTTTATTATCTGGAAGGCTGCAACAATGGGTTGTGAGGGAAACACAAGTGTGTGTCTTTCCTTTCTGAATTGTTATGCTATACTATGCATATCCAGTGATACATAGTTCACTTGATACTCATGGAAATTTCTTCTCTTTACAGAAGGACACTCCGAAGTGGGGAAGTGCTTTCTGCAATGTCAGCAGCAAGAACCTCTGCGGACATGAGTTTTGTAGGAGACACGCAGCATACGCTGTCTCCAAGGATGATCTCCGGTATTGGGACCCTTAGGTATGTACTGTGTGCTCTAACCTGATTAATGAGACATTTAAATAGCTAGGAAGAAGCTTCGTACCTGGGTAAGGGGCTTCCAAAAGAACACTTCTGGCCCTTATCTTCCAAGTGAGAAGATGAGGGCGTATCCTTTCCCTAAGGCATCAGCTGATGCAGTGATTCCCCAGCCTCAAGAGGAGATCCCCTAAGTTCAGATCCAGGTGGATGCTGAAGTCGCGGTCGCGATGCAAGACATCCAGCTAAATGACAGGATGTCTGATGTGGACGGGTGTCAGGAGGAAGACCTCCTGGCAGAAGCCCAGGATGAAGTTCAAGCCCCTCTACATCGGCCGGTCTCCCAGTAGAGCTGGGACAGGCCCTCTCTTCTATTGTTGGAATGATCCAACAAATGAAGAAGGAGAATCAGGAGAAGGCGGCTGCAATGGAACTGCGAATGCAGTGCCTTGCAGAATCACATGGGCCCCAGAAAAAGCTCAATGTGAAAGACCTACCCTTGTGCTCAGATGCTAACCCATGGAGGTATGCTGAGCACATGCCGATGACGATTGGAAAGATCGTCATCTCTGATAAGCTGGGCTCAGTTCCCCTGGAGGGTGGAATTCTGGCCCAGCAAGGCATCATATCCGGACTGTTATGTCCGGCTGAGGAAGGAACCAGCTTCAAAGGAGGAGACAGAGCCGAAGGAGGTCATAGTGATGGACCATGCTAAGGCTCAAGCTCTACTTTCATCCTCGATGAAAGAGAGGGGCTTCTCTAACTCAAAGGTAGCTGCATTGAATAGGAAGCTCCCTTCCTTTGTGTCCTCGCCTACTAGAGCCTTCCCCCTTTTACAGAAAGGGTTTCTGGCTGTACTAAAAGCAATCGAGGCCGGCAAGTCTTGCCCCTCCCTAGAGGAGTGTAAACCCTTGTCGCTGGCCCTGCCTATGGACCACAAAGACTGGAAGGACGTCCATCTTACGTTCTCAGTGGGAAAGTTGGAGGCTGATATTGCCGGACGTCAGTTCGGCAAGGACCTCCCTAAGCTGTCTGACTTTCTTTTGCGAAGTGAGTTCGATACAAAAGAAAGACTGACTGCCTCAATGTCTCTTCAGACTACTCTCGAGACGATGGCAAGTGACCCCAAGGTCCATGAAATGTTCATGGTAGTGGCCAAGCCTCATCTGGCCACAGTGACGAAGGACCTTTATGGCTTCGTCAAGGCAAGGAGAGCTTGTAGGGAGTTCGTGTTTACCTCGGCTACGGTGAGGCACGAGCTAAAGAAACTAATCTCCTCCAACATTTGGGGAAAAGACCTTTTTCCCTACCGACTTGGTCAAAGAAGTTGTTGATAAAGCCGCCTTGGAGAATAGAAACCTTCTCCAGAAGTGGGGCCTGGCTATCAAAAGAAAGTCTTCCCCGGATGAGGGTCCTCAACCAAAGAGGAAGACTATGAGGACTAGGCTACCGTCTCGGCCAGCCAAGCCTCTTAGACAGCAACAGCAACTGCAATTGCCATTGCCCCCAGTGCCCCAGATCGTGGCACAAACCCCGACCACCTTTCAGTGGGTACCCCAGGCCGTGTCGACACAGTCCACGGCATTCACCCCAGCGTTCGAAGGGCAGTCTACTTCCTTTCGAGCAAAGCCTAGAGGAGCAGCCAGAGGCTCGTCTAGACGCCCCTCAAGGGGAAGGGGATTCAGGGGTGGTCGTGGTCAGGAAGGCAAGACCTCAGGACGGCAGTCCAAGTGAGGTGATACCGGTGGGAGGGAGACTTCTGAAATTTCGGGATCGGTGGACCTTCGATCCCTGGGCCCACAGCCTACTCAAGAATGGACTGGGCAGGAGCTGGTACAGCACTCCACCCCCGTACCTTCGGTTTTTCCAACACTCCACCCCCGTTATGGAGGAGTACGTTCAAGAACTGTTGGAGAAAAAGGGTGATGCCCATCAATTTCTAAGGGAGGTTGTTTTGTGCTCCCAAGAAAGACTCGGAAAAGCTCAGAGTCATTCTGGACTTGTCGCCACTTAACAAGTTCATAGTGAATTGCAAATTCAAAATGCTAACACTGCAACACATAAGGACCTTAATGCCCAAGAGGGCATATTCCGTCTCTATAGACTTGTCAGACGCCTACTGGCACATTCCAATTAGCCATCGACTCTCCCCCTACCTAGGGTTCAGGCTACAACGAAGACTATACGCCTTCGGAGCCATGCCATTCGGGCTAAACATAGCCCCAAGGATTTTTTTACGAAGCTTGCGAGCGTAGCTCTCAAACAATTTCGCCTAAAAGGGAATCCAGGTAGTAGCCTACCTGGACGACTGGTTGGTGTGGGCAGCATCCGAGACAGAATGCTTGCAAGCTTCTAGTCAAGTGATCCCGTTCCTAGAGTACCTAGGCTTCAAGATCAACAGAAAAAGTCTCGACTTTCTCCATCTCAAAAGTTCCAGTGGCTAAGATCCACTGGGACCTTTTGTCACACCGTTTCTCCACCCCGGCGAAGAAAAGGAAGGAGATAGCGGGTTCTGTCAAGAGACTTCAAGATTCCGAAAGGATATCAAGACACGAGCAGGAGAGAGTACTGCGCTCTCTCCAGTTTGCTTCGGTGACAGACCCAGTGCTAAGAGCACAGCTAAAGGATGCAATCGGAGTTTGGAGAAGTTATGCATCAAACGCGTGAAGAGATCTGAGAAGACCAGCCGCTTCGGCTAAGTACTCTTCTCAGGCCTTGGTCCCAAGCCAGACATCTAAAGAAGTCAGGTTCTTCTTCAGCCACCTCCCCCGTCGGTGACGATTCACTCAGACGCCTCGAAGGAGGGATGGGGAGGTCACTCTCATCGGAAAAAAGTCCAGGGGACTTGGTCCAGGCTATTCAAGACCTTTCTCATAAAACTTTCTAGAAGCTAGGGCAGTGCTCCTTACCTTAAAGAAAGTCTCCCCGCGTCATTCGTTCCACATAAAGTGGTGATAGACAGCGAGGTAGTTGTGAGATACTTGAATCGACAAGGATCGAGGTCACCACCTCTCAACCAGGTGATGTTGGCCGTCTTCCGATTGGCGGAAAAGAAGAAGTGGTACCTGTCGGCAGTTCACCTTCAAGGAGTCCGCAATGTGACAGCGGACGCTCTATCCAGGTTCACACCGATAGAGTCGGAATGGTCCTTAGACGCAGGATCATTCTCCTTCATTCTGAATCAGTCCCAGAACTGCAGATAGACCTCTTTGCGACGAAAGACAACAAGAAGTTGCCCCTGTACGTGCCCCGTACGAGGACCCCTTAGCGGAAGCAGTGGACGCGATGTCCCTCGACTGGAACAGATGGTCCAAGATTTATCTGTTCCTCCTCACAACCTTCTGTTGAGGGTCCTCAACAAACTGAGATCCTTCAAAGGGTAGCGGCAATAGTGGCCCACAAGTGGCCGAACAGCGTGTGGTTCCTCCTGGCATTGGAACTGTAGCTGAAGTTTGTACCACTACCAGATCCAGTTCTGACCCAGCGAGTCCAAAGTCAACTGTCTGCGCTTCATTACAGAAAACCCGGACCCTGCAGTTCGTGATTTTCTCTCCCTAGCGGTGAGAAAGCGTTTCGGGATTTCGAAAGCCAGTATAGACTTCCTTGAGGAATATAAGTGCAAATTTACTAGAAGGCAATATGAGTCATCTTGGAGAAAATGGGTGGCCTTTTGTCAAGGCGAAGATTCCGCAGGAGATCTTGACAGACTTCTGCTTATCTTTTTTCCCCACCTCCATGGTCAAGGGTTGGCAGCGAACATGATTTCAGCGTGTAAGTCTGCTTTGACAAGACCCATTCTATATGCCTTCCAGGTCGACCTAGGTAACGAGATCTTTAATAAAGTCCCGAAAGCCTGTGCTAGGCTCAGACCTTCAGCACCTCCAAAGCCCATTTCATGGTCTTTAGACAAGTTCTTCATTTCGCTTCTCTGTTGAGCAATGAAGAGTGTGCGTTAAAGGATTTGACACAAAAAGTTATTTTCCTATTTTGCACTCGCGTCCGGGGCCAGGGTTAGTGAGATTGTAGCCTCTCGAGAGAGGCAGGTCGTGTTCAGTTCCTGGATGGGGAAGAACTGAACCTGTTTCCGGATCCTACGTTTCTCACCAAGAATGAGTTACCCACCAACAGGTGGGGTCCCTGGAGAATCTGCCCTCTGAAAGAAGATGCATCTCTATGTCCAGTAGAATGCCTAAAGGTCTATCTTCATAGAACTTCAGACTTCAAGGGTGGTCAACTATTCAGGGGAGAAACATCAGGCTCAAATTTATCTCTGAATCAACTCAGAGCGAAAATCACATACTTTATTCGCAGAGCGGATCCTGACAATACACCCGCAGGTCACGATCCGAGGAAAGTTGCCTCATTCTTAAATTTCTTTAATTGTATGGATTTTGAACATCTCCGTTCATACACTGGCTGGAAGTCTTCCAGAGTGTTCTTTCGCCACTATGCGAAGCAAGTAGAGGAACTAAAAGAGATCTGTGGTAGCAGTGGGTCGCGGTGTTAACCCTACTGTTTAACTCTGCGAGAACAGTGGTCTTAATTGGGACGATTAATTCCAGGGTGAGTGTGTAGTTACATACTGTACTACAAACTAAGTGATGGCACTGTGTTGCCCATCCAGACTGTTCCTTTTCCGAAGGTGAACCTAGCATAAGTGCAGACATGTGTGCCGAGCGTTTCTAACGTTAATGTCATTGATTTGTAATACAGGCTTTTATGACTTTGATACCTCGGTATCTTAAAAGTGGCATCTAATGTTTTTTCTTTCAAACAAACAAGCTCTGTTTACTATCATACTTATGCTTAAAGTTTTGGGTTATCCTCTTCTTATATATATATATATATATATATATATATATATATATATATATATATATATATATATATATATATATATATATATATATATATATATATATATATATATATATATATATATATATATATATAATTGTGGTTAACCTGTCTATTTATTGCCTGTCAATAATCTGGTTCTTGAGAACCTTGCGTCTCCTTCACCTGTGTCAATTTATTGGTATAATTGAGCATTCATTCTATTTACCTTATCTGGGATAATTCTAATAGAATTGTTCCTTTATGCAAGCTATGTTGCATTGGTTTTCCTCCTATGCGGATATAAAACCTTTGTCCAATACAAGTATTGTGCGGAAAACTGGTCGATATTTCATATTGACGCAGTGGTCCTTTACAAACTATGCTTTACTTAATATAGGGCGAGACCACTATATTAGCTTGCCTGGTATTCATACATAGATATATGTACTCTTCGAGACTTTTCCAGAGTCTAGTAGGACTCTTCCCTGTAGGGGGCAGGAAGCTCTAACATAGTTTATAGTTAGTTGAAAAGATGTATAACTGTAACATCTTAGGTCTCTAGGTCTAGTCGACCGGGAAAAAATTACCTCCGGGGAGTACGGCACGTTCTGAGAATCCACAGATACAGTAATGCTCTGGTACACTTCCATCTGGACGACATGGCTTGAGCCCAAAAAACGGATTTTGAGCGAAGCGAAAAATCTATTTTTGGGTGAGATGGCCATGTCGTCCTGATGGACCCGCCCTTGCCTTTCTAAGAAAGGGCTGTAGGACCCCTCCCTACATACAGTATCTGTAGCACCTCGTGTACGCTACAAGGAATACAGATGGCGCCAGGATTGGCGCCAGGCACGCATACGAATCGGGGGATAGGGAAGCCTTGGGAGCGGCTCCCCCTTTTTCTTTCCCGAATTCGTATCTCGTCAATCACCTCCTACGAGACGAAATCTCTGTCCAGGATGTAGATTGCCATGTGACGTGTCTAGAATACGTCCTCTGATATGTCGCGATATCCCTTTCACGAGGGATACTCGCTCCAGGAGTTAGAATTCTGGTACCTTAAGGTAAATTCTCTGGGAATATCGCCGTAGTTGTAATATACCCTAGGAAGCTACCCTATAGGAACTTCCATCAGGACGACATGGCCATCTCACCCAAAAATAGATTTTTCGCTTCGCTCAAAATCCGTTATATATATATATATATATATATATATATATATATATATATATATATATATATATATATATATATATATATATATATATATATATATACGCACACACATATATATATATATATATATATATATATATATATATATATATATATATATATATATATATATATATATATATATATATATATATACACACACACACATATATATATATATATATATATATATATATATATATATATATATATATATATATATATATATAAATTTTTATATGTACACACACATATATATATATATATATATATATATATATATATATATATATATATATATTTATATATATATATATATATATATATGTCTATATATATAAATTATATATATACATATATATATATATATATATATATATATATATATATATATATATATATATATGTCTATATATATAAATTATATATATACATATATATATATATATATATATATATATATATATATTTATATATATATATATATATATATATATATATATATATATATATTTATATATATATATATATATATATATATATATATATATATATATATATATATAAATTTTTATATGTACACACACACACATATATATATATATATATATATATATATATATATATATATATATATATATATATATATATATATATATTTATATATATATATATATATATATATATATATATATATATATATATATATATATATATATATATATATATATATATATAAATTATATATATATATACATATATATATATATATATATATATATATATATATATATATATATATATATATATATATATATATATATATATAAGTGAATAAAAAATCATCCACTCTCTCTATCTCTCTCTCTCTCTCTCTCTCTCTCTCTCTCTCTCTCTCTCTCTCTCTCTCTCTCTCTCTCTCTCTCTTCCAATGGCTCCTAATGAATTGATATCCGTTGCCTGGGTATCTGTGTCTAATATCTCTTGGCCTTATATCTCCCGATATGAAATTGGAAGAGATATGAAATACCTTTGCACTGTGTTGCAATTCCTTTGTGAATTAAAAGAACATTAACTAGATGGAAATTTCCATAAAGACTTTTATTTGTGAGGATAATTCCAGTGAGGAATTTGTGTCATGGGGTATTTGTTCTACTTCCCTTTGTAGCCATAAATTTATTGAAGAACGGGTTTCTGATAGGTATAATATAACTCCCTATAGTGATTGTCTTATTAATCACAATAATTTAATAAGACTTTATCAATTTTTCCTCCAAGAGTATCTGTAGACGGAGGAAACCTCTGATTAAAGAGTGCGGTTAAACATACGAATAGATTTTCGTCCCACTGGTGCCAAAACTATGAATAATATATTACTTTAATCATTCGTACCTTATAGCATATAAAAATAAAGAGATGATGATAATATAAAAACAATAATAATAAAAATGATAATAAATAAAATAAACTTATTCTATATGATTTTTATAGAGAAAATGAACCTCTGAATAAAAAGAATACTCGATACAGATATTTCTTGGAAAGAATGTAATTATTCATTGAGAACTAGGTTATGTGATTTATATTATGAAGTAAAAACCCACTTAATCACATAATCACATAATCATATGCTATAAATATGTTTTTCTTAATTATTATTCTAAAATAAGGAATACTTTAGTTTGTTTTACTTTAAATTATTCTAACGAACAAATTATCTATTATCTATTAGTGACGTTTAACCTTAAAAAAAATCCTTGTAATCAAGATATTTATTGCAATACTAAAAATAAAAGTTAAATAACCACCGAAAGAGAAAAGAGGAAATTAAAATTTGAAAACATTAATCTCAGCCATGAAGATTTGTGTTTAATCTAATTTTACCAAACTTGAAGTCTCTGAGAAAATGAGAATCCTCAGATCTTTCTACACTGATTTCAATGGAAATTTCACTCAGTTTCAATCATTGTGTTCACGTGAATGTGCAGAATCTGTTTTCTTCATTGTGAATGAAAGAATGAATGTGGATGAGGGCTTTGTTAATACCAATGGTATAGTTGTTTGGTGTTTATGAATTAGGACAAAATAGAGATTATGGAAATACTTTGGATAAGTTACATCACAAAAATATACTATTTTTGATTTGATATATCTATAGATTATATATATGTATATATATGTATGTATATATATATATATATATATATATATATATATATATATATATATATATATATATATATATATATATTTATATATATATATATATATATATATATATATATATATATATATATATATATATATATATATATATATATATATACAGTATATATATATATATATATATATATATATATATATATATATATATATATATATATATATATATATATATATGTATATATATACAGTATATATATATATATATATATATATATATATATATATATATATATATATATATATATATATATATATATATATATACAGTATATATATGTATATATATATATATATATATATATATATATATATATATATATATATTTATATATATTTATATATATGTATATATATATATATATATATATATATATATATATATATATATATATATACATATATATATATATATATATATATATATATATATATATATATATATATATATATATATATATATATATATATATATATATATATATTTATATATTAATCATGAAAAACCCTTTTGTCACAACTGATGGAAAATGAGAGAGAATATCAGAAATATAACTATTTCAAACTGCTAATCTGATTTGTCACCGCTTTTAATATTATTTCTATATAGAAAATTACACATTTAAATCCTATTGATAATAACCTTTGGAAATATCATTGTATTTCACTCCTTTGATATTTCTGAGTCAATATTGTCCGAAACTCCAAAACAAAGATTAACTTTGATTAAAATTTTTGCTTACGATTTTTTATTATTTTTTATTGAATTTTGTGTTTTCCAATACCCAGTTCTTTTTTTTTTTCCAAAATAACATTGATAATATGATGTAGGTATTAGCGAGATATGTTATAAATAAATAATAAAAAACTATGAGTCAGTAAAACCCCTAGCTGTTTTTCATCTTCATATTAAGAAGGTTTTATCAATATATATTTCAAAGTTAATATTATCTAATTTTGCTGTTATCATCTATACACTACTACTACTACTACTACTACTACTACTACTACTACTACTACTACTACTACTAGTAGTAGTAGTAGTAGTAGTAGTAGTAGTAGTAGTGGTAGTTTATAAAGTATTAAATTATTATTATTATTATTATTATTATCATTATTATTATTATTATTATTATTATTATTATTATTATTATTATTAATATTATTATTATTATTATTATTATTATTATTATCCTGGGGATTTAGATATAAGGATCTATCAATGAAATTTTTATTCCATTTTATTTATTTATTTTTCTTTAACTTCATGACTATGTAATATTGAGATATCATTTCCATTTGATCCGAACCTATCCAAATGTGTTTTCGTGGTTCTCAGTATATCTGATAAAAATCTAAATTATTTTGGCAGTTTTTAATGTTTCTTATAAAAAAATTTCTCTTGTCAATTGATGCAGAATCAAACTAAGTGACATTTGCTAGAATTTTACCAAAATAAATTAATTTCAAGTTTAATATTTCTCCTCATTTTGGTTTACAATTTTCAATATTTATCTATTCATTTATTCACTATTTATTCATTTATTCATTTAATTACTAATTGTTTTACTGGAATATTATGCCAGTGTAAATCATTGACATGGGTTGGAAGACTTGTGGTATATTTAATTTAATGATATATATTTAGACATTCAATTAGTTATCTGTTTCATTTGCTAGTTAATTACACAAAGGGTTGTTTTTAGATCCTGTCTTAACTCATGGACATCTGATTTAGTTACACATTCAAAATAAATGTTACTTTTATTCGACAAAATAATGACGTTCAATGATTTCAACGTAGCAAATGGAAATGCAATTAACTAAATGCATTGCAATAATATATTGTTTTAGTTAAGGCATCGTCATAGCAAAAAGGAAGCAGTGTGCATTATCATACATTAAACTGATCAGATGCATTAATATCTTTTTAATCTCTGCATTTCATATAAATTCAATTTGATGAAATCAGTATATGATAATGTTTGAATCTTCATTTGGTCATCTGGTTTTCATAATTAATATCTCAAAGTATTTTATGTCCAAAATGTTATTTCAACCACTTTCAATCCCATCAACTAATTTCTAATTTCAAATTACCTTTAAAGTCTCAAAATCTTTGTCATAGTGAATATTTGTTTACATTTAAAATAAATTCACTTTATTTCATTATCAATTACTATATTATATATTTCGTTTTTTTTTTTTTCAATCAAGCTCAGACTCCACATTATTCGTTTTGTGAGTTTACATTTCAGAATAAAACAAAAAACATACATCATTGCTTATGATGTGTATTTAAGGGCTTGCTTTCACCCATATTAAACCAAGAACAGCTTTACTGATATACATTAATTCCCTAACGAAATGATGATAAGGTTTATCTCATAAGTAATTTACACTCAGGAACGCCCTTATCAACAAATACAAAATCGCAGGAAGGCGACGCAGCACAGTCGAAAGACATTGGCGAAGACACAGAAATATGACCATTTTCCATTTCGTGATTCGATTTGTTAATGTTGATTACGTTGATGATAATAATATCAAATTACAGCGTAGTCATACACCTTTCAACATATAACGAGTTTTCATTAAATTGTTTGAATCTGTGATGATTAATGTTATTCTCCACATAAGGAAATTCAATTTGGCAGCGCTGTCTCAAACTCGGTCCACCAACCTTAACCATGCTGATGATTGTTACCCGAGTCATTTGTTCAATGTCATGACTTATCTATATGATCTAATAAAGAAATGAAATCCTAAACACTTTTATAAGTAAACTCGGATTTCTTCAAATATTATATGAAAAATTCACACAATTTTCTGATAAAAATATCTATTTATAATGAAGAAAATATAGTTGGACAATTTACAAATTCCATAGCCTCTACCTTCCTAAAATATTTCTCTCTATTGACTCTCGTGGTCGTCAAATAATTGACTACATTAGTTGCGCAAAGACGCCTCTGATGCCATCTATTGGCGGTAAAGTGAAACTCGTTACGATTTAAAAGCATATGATGGAGGGGGTCTGGGTTATTATGCCTTTCGGAATGTAATACCCTTGATATTTTACGTAGATCTTACCATGAATGCATATTATACCATGAAATGTATTTATTATTTTCATGGTCCATAAAAGGTAACTGAATTTAGATCAAATACCTGTTAAATTACTTGAATATTTCACTGATTTTATTACATGTGACATTTTTTTGGCAACCCCAAGCCCCAATAGATAATTGAACTAACGATTGTTTGTTGAAAAAATATATCTGAAATTTATTGGGATTTTTGCAATTTCCAATGGGGAATTAGTTTTGTTTCTACTACATGAAAAACAAGTTCAAGAGTGTCTATTTTATAGAAAACTTTAGCCTAGAAATAAAGTAATACAAATTGAAATTAGTGGCTAGTGCGGGTAATAAGCAATTGGGTACTACACTGCTAACGCCATTTATTGGTCATGAAAATAAATAATGTGTAGAACTCTGTAATCCATGCGTAATGGATTATTCCGAGGGGTAATTTGAAAAAAAAAAGGAATAAATCCTAGATACCAAATTTAATTGGAACTAAATATAATTAACACACGATATCCTTTTCCTTTTCATCACGAGATAATTCCCTCTACTTATAAAAAGCAAACATGAGCAAGAGGATAATGTGAAGTTAAATACGTGATTACAAAATATCAAAACCATGGAAGGAAATTACTAACGTTTCATTTATTGGGATAAGTTACATTTAGAACTAAAGGTAGGAAATTAGAATTTGTGATGGATGTCATTTTTATTTCT
>NC_090758.1:43333130-43340630 GCF_036898095.1 Palaemon carinicauda
CCGAGTCATTCAGGTCAACTTCAACATGTGCTTCTTCGATGTTCTGATTGGAGAATGTTTGAAGCCTACACATATCAGTATACTTTAGTACATTTGTCAGGCATGTACAGCCTGGAAGTTTACATTCACGAACACACTGGCAAGACATTAGTTGCAACACAGCATCTGGTGCCCGCGATCCTTTCATCCATTCTATGGGGAGAATCCCATTGTGTGAGGTCCACCCATGACCGTTGGGATTTAGAACTGCTGGCTTGCTACTAAGTGAGCTCCTCCAAATAGCTGCTTGATAGTTAGCCCTCTGAACTTGCAGGTAGAGACAGTCCTTGCATGGACGAAGCTGGCTAGACTCCACCTTTCCACGTTTCGCACAGAAGATATGATAACGCAGCTCATTGACATCACAGGTGGTGGAGGAAGGTGCATACATTCGACAAACAAAGTCTTCAAACTGTTCAAACAGTTGTGGTGATACATCCCATGCTTCACCAAGAGGCTTGAAGGCTTGTTGGTACGTTTCCTTTGCTTTCATTTGCTTTAGTGCACTTAGCTTGCTACAACCAGCAAATGCACTAACCGTGTCGCAACCAGTGAGAGCGTGTAAGCCTCTAGGGCTTTGACAGACATCTTCTTCAATAGCACTTACAAGTTTTGTTATATCTACATATCGAGTACAGTTACTTGTCCCGCAATTCTGATATAATGGGCATTGTATCAGACTACTAAACGAAAGACTCAGTATGAGGACTTCAGTATCTTCTGCAGTTTATGACAGATCTATGTCCATCATCAGATGCATGCTTGGCATGTAAGAAGACCCTTGTATCAGCTTCCTCTTGTGTTGAGATCAGCAATTCAATCTCACTGCAGTTATCTTTGGTCAGCATATAACACTTTTCCCCACAGGTTGTATATATATACTTATCATTCACCTTAATTCTATTTGCAGGCTGCTTACATTGCTCTACAAAAAACTCTATAAGACGCATTTTGTTTTCAGAGCTGCACAGAAACTTTCTCCATTGAAGAATGGTATGGTCAGGTGCAATGTTCTTCCACTACGTGGCACCAGCAGAACCTCTGTTACACCTTTCTGCATTTTTTATTGATGTTTCCCAATACACTTCAAACACGATATCAATTCGCTTACTTTGGGCACCTTCTCGAAAAACCTGAGCAAGCACAAAATCAGCAAGCATGCGAAGGTTTTTCCATCACCTTCATTTTCTGAACCAGGCTCATTCCATCAATTATACATACTGATGGCTCTGGCATAGGTTCTGCTGATGCAGTATTCTTTTGCAATTACTGGGCCATTGCGGCTTTGTTTGTTTTTTCGAAAAGTTCCATCCGTATTTGACAGAGCCCATGGCAAAGGCCCCAGTGGATGTGCAAGAACATCTTTGATGCACAGTTGTCTACTTTCAGTGACAATTATCATAAGACCAAACAAGTTTTTTGTCTGCCTTCAGAATCACTTCCTCATTTGCTGTCTTATTGCTGTGTTGCTTTTTCTTTATATGTGAGAAACTTTTCAGATTCTTCTTCTTCATTGTATCATGGAATTTAGTTGAGGGTGGATGAGTCTCCAAACAATCCTCCTTAAATGTCTTGTAGGCTTCTTCCCCAACATTATTAACTCCGAGAAGGTCACTTATTATATCAGGTGGTATCAGGACACCCGTAGACAAGCAGACCAAATCCTTTTGACCTTGACTTATTGGATCAATCCAACTTTTCTCCATTAGTTTCTACACAGGCTTTCACATCAGCTCCATCTGTTTTAATTCTAGGCATTTGTAAGTCTGAGTGACAGACCGTTGAGGAAGAATCGTTACCTACCAAGTGTCTTAGCTGTCTAAGATATGAACTCCTGTATTCTGACGTAAGGTAGTATCTGCTGACGGTCTCTAGTTTAAGACTGAATCCTTTGGTACCCCCAGAGGTCTGTGTGTCCTTGTTCACCGTTTCTGCGATGGTATGATCCACTGGAATTTTTCCAAAGGGATTTTTGGACCCAAGATGAACTGAGTAACCACCTTGAATAAAATGTTCATAAACATCTTGATGGAAGTGAATATTTATTCTTTATTCAAAATATATCTTACACAGTCAAAATATCTAACTTAAATAGCCCTTAACACATGTAAACTCAACAAGGTGTAGCGATATCCAATAATAATCATGATACGGTACATAACTTCAGTTATGTACAGGATTCCATCATCATCAATAAGATTTAGGAGTAAGTGACTTAAAATAACTGACTTCAATGGAAACTCTGAAAAGAGTAAAGATTGCACCTTATGATTGAGAATCTTACCTACATCATCTACTTCTTAGCATTCCGGAAAAAATGAAAATTCTGAAAGGAATATCTTTAAAATTGTCTTCAACTGCTGCAAATCTGAAGAAAAAACTCAATTTAAATACAGTAGTCTTATCTTCTAGCATTATCATAGGTTCACACACCAGTTATTGACAGAAGTCCCCCTTTTTTTACAACAAATTACAAAGGTTGTAAAAATAGAATAAAATAAAATAAATAAAAAATAATAGAGAAAACTTTCAGTGGCCTAAAAATATATTAAGCTACTCCGTTGAAGAGTTTATCACATTTAAATGTACTTATAGGGACCCAATCAACAAATTGGTACTAAAAAAAGTTTTGCCACCAGAGGTGGTACCGATATCTTGTCTGGCTCAGGGACTACTAGTTCCCTTCGAACTCCTTACATTTTGTGCAATTTAACTTCAGAGAAAGAAAAATAGTGGTAAAAAATCTCCTTAATGACACATATTGTGCAGACAATATGGAATTTATGTCTTTTAAGCTCTCTCTCTCTCTCTCTCTCTCTCTCTCTCTCTCTCTCTCTCTCTCTCTCTCTCTCTCTCTCCTCTCTCTCTCTCTCTCTCAAGGATGGCTGTTAGAATTTATCATTTGAGAAAATAATTTCTACTTGTTATATTATTGTTCTCCTCTCTCTCTCTCTCTCTCTCTCTCTCTCTCTCTCTCTCTCTCTCTCCTCTCTCTCTCTCTCTCTTAGTATTCTATATGCTTATTAGGTTTAATTGTTAGATATTGTTTGAATACTAACCAGATATGTTTTGACTTTATTTTACGCCTCTCTCTCTCTCTCTCTCTCTCCTCTCCTCTCTCTCTCTCTCTCTCTCTCTCTCTCTCTCTCTCTCTCTCTCACCATTAAGTCATCATATGTGTATTGTATTTCCCTGATAGACATTTGCGTTTTAGAAAATAATTCTCAGCTGATATATCCTAGTTATAATCTCTCTCTCTCTCTTTCTCTCTCTCTCTCTCTCTCTCTCTCTCTCTCTCTCTCTCTCTCTCTCTCTCTCTCATCTCTCTCTCTCTCTCTCTCTCTCTCTCTGACATTCCCAAGACTATCAGTATTTCTTCTCTTCAAATTGCTTTAATTCATCAAACAATTTCTCTTGTCTTACTTCACCTACGCACAAAGTATCTCAATTCATATGGAAATTTTTGTAGATACTTCCTGGGCCAAAAAGTAGTTTTTTCCAGGAACAATTGGTCTCTTGGTGTCCTACTTATTCCAGTCGTCCATTTATGTAAGGGTTCTTTTAGTAAGAATAATTCTTTTATGTGACTGTTTATAGTCGTGCTATGTCTTGGGGTTCTAAAGATATGACCGTCTTTTTGTTTTATATATATATATATATATATATATATATATATATATATATATATATATATATATATATATATATATATATATATATATATATATAAATATATATATATATATATATATATATATATATATATATATATATATATATATATATATATATATATATATATATATATATATTCATTTGGTTTTTAGAAAGAATTTGAATTTTTACCTTATATCTATAGGTAACGAAAGACTTTGATAGAAAAATTTATTTTTATTCCTTACAAAAAGCACGCACATACACACACACACACACACACACCAACACACACACACACTCATAAATATATCCCAAAAAACCACCAAAGGTTAGATATAAAGTTTCACAACAACAAAACATTCTATTGTAAATGGCAATAGTTATAAAGTTCACTTTTTCTTCTTTGATGGACACTATTAGGGTTTTAATTTTTCTTCTTATATAATTCTTATATGATTTCATTAGGCTTATTTATGAACATCTCAAAATGGGTATTTACTTTTTTTTTATTTATTGAGGATTTTTGTTTTGGGACTTTCTTTTAAGAATTATTGTGACTCATAATCAAATCTTCAGTCCAATTTAAATGATATGTTTTTTAAATCTTTGAATTTAATTAAGAGTATTTTTCTCTTAATTGGGCACCAGTTACTTTACTTAGGGATATCAGATATTCTATCAAATGAGGAAACAAGTAAATCTCTAAAAGTTCCTGATTATGAAAATTAGACAACTTTCTATTAACTTTAGGAATAGTTAATGTACCAAATATTGGTATCCGTGAATTTTCATATGTTAAAAACCACATTTTCTTTCTTAATATTGTTATTAGAAATTTTCACTACCAATAATTGATTGATAGAAAGGAGAACTAAATCATTAAGACAATTATTTGTTATGTTTCTGCATCTCTGATGATTTTCTAATTGCACCATAGTAATGGATGTGTTTGATCAACATAGTTTAATAATAGAACCATTATTCTGAAAATACACAAGAAACTAATTATTAAAAAATAGTTGGATAAATAGTTAGATAAATTGGTTAGTTTTCTGAAAACCAATTTTTTTCTGAGTATCCCTGAGTGAGTGTTTTATTATTCAAGAAAATTAGTTTTATTAATTGGCCTTTGTTGAGTATAACTTTGAAGACGAGATGGTAATCTTGGAGGGCAATATATAGCTATTGGACTCGCTTAAAATTAATCATGTGAATGATTGGCCCTATATTCTAGAGTATATCTAATATTGTTTTTAAAGGAATGTTTTTTTTTTAGTATATTATGGTAATTAAACATTAATTACTCCCTATTATGTATGGTAGAAGTACTTCTGGACAAATAATTTGGAATTAGTTGCCCATCCTTCGGGGAATAACTTGTAACTGGTTGGCCTACGCTGGGTGAATAATTTTGGACAAGTTTATTTCCTTTAGTTGAATAAGTAGGGACTGGTGAATATGTAGAGACAAGTTGACCATCATTCGGAGATGTGTAGGAAGCCACAGGCTGTTTGAGCGTTACAACTGTTGATATATTTTCTTTTGGTTCGTGCAGCATTTGCGTATTCGTAATGGTGCCTTGCGTTTCTGGAGAGATCCTATTGGATGTTACGCCAGTCGTATCGTCTATAGTTTGTACGCTGCTTATGTAGTCTGGCGGCCAGTTGTGCTAGAACTCCTCTTCAAACGCTGTGGCCAGGTTGCTACGCATTGTGATAGAAGGCCTCAGGGTTCCATAATGCCCCGGGGCATATATTTTCTTACAATTGTCCCTAGACGAGTGTAACTGAACGTCATTCCCACTTTCGCTATTCGCGTCCTGCGAATCTTTGGCGAGGCTACGGCGGTTGGCCTTATGTTGATAATAAACGGTAGTAAGAACCAAGATATTTAGGATTATCAAAGAGCAGGCAATGGCCACTGTCACGCTCAGTGCAGTCGTGTAGGGGAAATTCTTCCACATTTGACTCAGATTATCCAAATTACCTGATTTGCCGACTTGGTTTTTGTTAGCCGTAGCTACAATTGTCAGATTATGGAGTGTATTTGTTGGGTCAGTGAGGGTTGGAGTGATTGGGCTAGATAGAAAGCCTTCAGTAAAGTTATACTGACCTGCTGATTCAGGGTATAAACCAGACTGGAGATCAGTTAGTAATCTGTGAAAGTTATTATCTGGTCTGTACCGAGTACCCACTCGTTCCAAACCAGGTAGTAGCCAGGACCACAAAGCTACTTTTCCAGCATGGTAATGGTCACGTACAGATTTCTTTGTTCCTGGAATGAATAGACATATAGATAACTAAAAGTAATTATGTGAAAACGAGGATAAAATAACTATAAAAGATATATTCCTTAAATAAAAGATATATGGTTTTGACTCTTGATGTTATGAATAAATATTTTTATTAATTTATCAATGAATAAAATTTGGAAATTTAAATAAAGCAAGTTTCTGGAAAGACTAAATATAAAACCTATATTGATGATTAGAATTATATTATGTAATCTTTAATGTAGTATCATTTAGTTTATTAAAATCATCATCAGTTAAATATCAGTATTTTACTAAGGTTCTATACTTTTGTGGAGTACATTGAAGAAGTTTTGTTTTACTTGTTTAGTTAAATAACTTCCATAGGAGTTGGGTTATTGAAGAGAGAGAGAGAGAGAGAGAGAGAGAGAGAGAGAGAGAGAGAGAGAGAGAGAGAGAGAGAGAGAGAGAGAGAGAGAGAGAGATGTTAAAATCAAGAACATAGAATTTCATTTATAGAAAAGAAAGACATTTTTCATTAATATGTAAGTTATCATGAAGAAATAGAATTATTTAAAAAATATTAATAAATGTACTTTCCTGACCTAAGGTAATATATCTAGAAAATATTGAAAATCATTATATCATTACATCTTTGAGGGAATACAGCCCCACAAAAATAGGAACCTCACCTATTTGAAAGTATCTCTGATAGACTGGATCATATTTTGGCCATATCTGCTCTTCAAAAGTTATGTCGTTTGCACTCTCGGACATCTTAGCTTTGGAGACTGTGTCTTTTGGATGTCTGTGAAATGAACATCATCATCAATTATGGGGTGTTCGATGTCGAACGGCCGTGGCCCTCTGCACAAAACTTCTCCATTCATTCCGGTCTTGAGCCTTCCTTTCCAACTCCACCATCGTTAACCCGCACATCTCCTTGATATTGTCACTTATTCTAGTTTTAGGCCTTCCTCTCGTTCTTGTACCATAGACTGATCCAATTAGTAGCGTTCTTTCCAGAGTATTGTGTTTCCGAAACTGGTGTCCAATAAAAGTTAGTTTTCTTTCATCCAAAATGTCAAGTAATCTTTTTTCGATATTAATCTTTTGTAGAACTTCCACGTTAGTCTTTTTCTCAATCCAGCTTATCCTAAGGACTCTTCTGTAACACCATAGTTAAAAACTATCTAATCTTTTCCGATCTGTAGCTTTTAAAACCCAACATTCTGAGCCGTATGATGCGATGGGGAAAACAAGTGATTTGAGAAGCCGCTTCTTTGTGTTTAGAGTGATATGTCTGTCTTTCCACACATTGCTTAGTGCGATGGTTGCATTCTTTGCCATACCAATTCTTCTTTTGATCTCTTGGGAGTCGTCTCCATTATTGGTGAAAGTTGCTCCGAGGTAAGTAAATTCAGTGACATTATCTAGGGCAACTCCGTCTAGTAGGATTTCTTGATCAGACGGGGCTTTTTGACACTTCATGACCTTTGTTTTCTTAGCATTTAGGTACAGTCCCACTTTTTCACTCTCAGCTTTTACTTTTG
>NC_090758.1:43345630-43354086 GCF_036898095.1 Palaemon carinicauda
ATAAGTCTCAGAGTAATGATAACTAATTAATAATAAAAATTAATTTTTACACATCAGCTTAGACAGAGAAACCCTCTTATACTTTAATATACTTTACTTTTTAATAGTAATAATACTACATATCATGCGTAAAAAAAATTATTTCAATATAAAAGATCAGTGATACCATCAATCACAAAAGGATTTCTGGGAAACAAATATCTACTAATTATAGACTCATTATCATAATGTATACCAACTTAATTGATTTCATTTGCGGACAATTATAAATCAAATTAGTTTGATAGATTCCATTTGTATATAACATCTTATTATGATCAAGATATAAATTTAGAACTAAATAAACGGTTTATATATTTAATAAATATTTTGGTATATTGTTAGAGATTAGACTTAAATAATAGGGAAATTCTCTGTTGTTTGTTGTTAAATAAGTTAATTGATAAAAGAGAATATTATTCCTTGAATAAATTACTACTACTATTACTACTACTTCCACTACTACTACTACTACTACTACTACTACTACTACTACTACTACTACTACTACTACAAATAATAATAATAATAATAATAATAATAATAATAATAATAATAATAATAATAATAATAATAATGATAATAATAGAAAAGAAGAAGAAGAAGAAGAAGAAGAAGAAGAAGAAGAAGAAGAAGAAGAAGAAGAAGAAGAAGAAGAAAGTCTACTTACCCTTTTCTAAAACTCTTCCATTTAATCTATTAAATTTTCCATAAAAAACCCGAAAATTGATAGGGGAAATAAGCAACTTCTATTAAATTACCTTCTTTATCCAGAACTGGGTCAAGCTGAATTTGGAAAAACAAATCTCAGCCAAACTTTTACAGATTTTTTGCTAATGCTGCAACTTTTCGAAATGGATCTTAAGACCAAATTTTGTAAGCAGCGTAAAAAATCTCTCTCTCTCTCTCTCTCTCTCTCTCTCTCTCTCTCTCTCTCTCTCTCTCTCTCTCTCTCTCTCTCTCATAGGCACACAAACCAATATTTGTAAACTCAATAAGTACTGCAATTCGAGATTATAAGTCATGCTTGAAACATCTTGCAATGTTGAAAAAAATCTACACTAATTTTGCATAATTTGGTAATCTACCTCTTGCTTGAAGACAGTAAAGTTTTCAGGATTGCTAAGAATTACTTGCAATTTTTCCATCAAAATTGCAAATGATTTTTATATATTATTTTTTTCCTTGGTTGTAAACACCGTTCATCTTGTTTTTTTAAAGCAAATACTGATCATATTTTTCAAAGAGTTTTCTCTTACTGACTGAAGTAGTTAATAATATTGAAGCTCTTTTAATGTTTTATTTTTATTGTCTTTATCTTTCTGACTCATTCGACTATTAATGATTTTAAATTTTCATTTTCAATTCATAATTTTGCAAAGTTATATTCACACAAAAAATCAGTCCCAGGGATTGGCTGACACTGATTAATCACAAAATAACCTTTATTCACAACTGATGCAAAATAAAATGAAATGTAAGGATATAACTATTGCAAATTGCTTATTTGTTTGATCACAGTTTTTAATTCTAGGAATTAAATCCTTAGAATCTTATTTCTATATATAGTAGAAAAAAACACATTTGAAACCCATTGATAATAACCTTTGGAAACATCTTTGTATTTCGCAACTTTTATAGTTCGGAGTCAATATTGTCTCTGAAACTTCAAAACTAAAATTTGCTTTGATTGAAATTTTGCTGACGATTTTTTATTATTGTTTATTGAATTTAGTGTTTTCCAATACCCATTTCTTTTTCGTGTCCCCCCTATGAAAAAAAAAAAAAAAAAAAAAAACATATATATCAAGGTGCAGGATTTAGTGAGAGATGTTTTAAACAGATAGATAGAAAAAAACTATGAGCCAAATACACCATTAACTGTTTATATTCTTTATGTTGATAACGTTTTATCAAAATAATGATTCACAGATAATCTAATCTAATTTTTCTGTTATCGTTCATACACTACTACTACTACTACTACTACTACTACTACTACTACTACTACTACTACTACTACTACTATTTTATCATTATTATTATCATTAATAGTGGTAGTGGTAGTTTTATAAAATATGTAATTATTATTATTATTATTATTATTATTATTATTTTTATTATTATTATTATTATTATTATTATTATATTTATTATTACCATTATTAATATTATTATTATCATTATTATTATCATTATTATTACTATTATTATTATTATTATTATTATTATTATTATTATTATTATTATTATTTTTATTATTATTATTATTTTTATTTGTATCATTTGGAAATAAGAACAGTATTAATGAATAATATATCTCACTCTATTTATTAAGTTGATAATGACGTCTCTTAAATAATTCTGCTTATCTTTAAGAAGAAGAAAAATAAGGTGGTCGTCTAAGCCAGGAATCCTGTGTCAAATGACCCGTGATTCTTATTGCAACATTTATTGTTTTCTCTTCGATTTCTGTCAATTATAATTCTGGTCCAGAAGTTTCATTTTCTTATACAGAGATGGAGGAATTATGAGATATTTGTGGTTTATGGTGCTGTTGTGTTTATTGGAGAAGAAGAAAAAGAAAAATAATGAAGTGAGAATAAGATTTTCAGGATCATTTGATAATCTGACGAATGGTATAAAATACAAATAGAATATGATTTGTAAATATACCCGAAAAGGAAAATAGACATATTAAAATATCCAAATCAAGCGAAAGACCAAAAAAAAATATACACTAAAATAAGTGATGCGAGAATAATTATAAAAGAATTATGAGATAAAGCTAAAAAGGAAGTCATTGAAGAGAAAAAGAATGGGCGTTAAATGCATAATTATTTATTATATTTTATTCTAAGTAAAACTAGACTTATAAGAGAACAATAAGCAATATAAAAAAATAATGAAAATCCCAAATATTCAAAATACTTCACATGTATCATCATATTTTCATATTACTATTCATATCTTCCTAACTTGGTTATATCGAATATAAATTGTAAATTATATTTTACTAATATAGATAATAAATTATTAGCTGAATCATATTCTTGGGAAGCTACATGTGTATGAGAGAGAGAGAGAGAGAGAGAGAGAGAGAGAGAGAGAGAGAGAGAGAGAGAGAGAGAGAGAGAGAGAGAGAGAGAGAGAGGTTGTGGGAAAAATTATTGTGAATTTTATTTGTAAGAAAATATTCAGGTTCAAGATAATTTGAAGATATGTTTATATGAAATACTTTCTAATGATAATTGCGGTATTACATAAGTTCATCGTTTCACATATATGAATACAAGATTCTATTAACTTAGAATTGCTCTATTAAACCAATTCCAGATATTAGTTCCAAATATGGTTTTTGTAAATCACTGCAAAAAAATACCATATGTACAATTAGACAGGAAGCTTTATTGAAACTGAATTAAATCAAACAATTGATTATACTGAAATATTATCAGCAATGAGATCCGCCACTTACCTAAAATACTGAAGAGATTTCAAGCAAATAATCCCACATTCAACTAACAATTCAAACGAATGAAATCTTTAGATATCCATAATTAAAAGCATGCATCTTCTGCCCCCCTCCCCCACCCCACCCCCTGGAATAGAAAAGACCGTAAGATCGAAACAAGATTTAGGTATACGAAATCTCTCAGCTGATATGCCTTGGAATCAGAGAAGGAAATTCCGTCTAATACATAAAAATTTGTCTTCACGAATCGATGATTAAAATTTTTCTCCTCGAATTATTATTATTATTATTATTATTATTATTATTATTATTATTATTATTATTATTATTATTATTATTATTATCCAAGCTACAACCCTAGTTTGAAAAGCAAGATGCTGTAAGCCCAAGGGCCCAAATAGGGAAAAATAGCCGAGTGAGGAAAGGATTAAATAAATGAAGAGAACAAATTAACAGTAAATCATTCTAAAAAAGGCAACAACGTCAAAACAGATATGTCATATATAAACTATCAACGACGTCAAAAACAAATATGTCATATATAAACTATAAAAAGACTCATGTCCGCCCGGTCAGCAAAAAAGCATTTGCTCCAATTTGAACTTTTGAAGTTCTACTGATTCAAATACCCGATTAGGAAGATCATTCCACAACTTGGTAATAGCTGAATAAAACTTCTGGAGTACTGTGTAGTATTAAGCCTCAAGATGCAGAAGGCCTGGCTATTAGAATTAACTGCCTGCCTAGTATTACGAACAGGATAGAATTGTCCAGGGAGATCTGAATGTAAAGGATGGTCAGAGTTATGAAAAATCTTATGCAACATGCATAATGAACTAATTGAACGACGGTGCCAGAGATTAATATCTAGATCAGGAATAAGAAATTTAATAGACCGTAAGTTTCTGTCCAACAAATTAAGATGAGAATCAGCAGCTGAAGACCAGACAAGAGAACAATACTCAAAACAAGGTAGAATGAAAGAATTAAAACACTTCTTCAGAATAGATTGATCACCCAAAATTTTAAAAGACTTTCTCAATAGGCCAATTTTTTGTGCAATTGAAGAAGACACACACCTTAAATGTTTCTCAAAAGTAAATTTGCTGTCGAGAATCACACCTAAAATTTTGAAAGAGTCATACAAATTTAAAGAAACATCATCAATACTGAGATCCAGATGTTGAGAAGCCACCGCCCTTGACCTACTTACAATCATACTTTGAGTTTTGTTAGGAATCAACTTCACACCCCATAATTTGCACCATGCACTAATTTTAGCTAAATCTCTATTTAGGGATTCACCAACCCCAGATCTACATTCAGGGGATGGAATTGATGCAAAGAGAGTAGCATCATCTGCATATGCAACAAGCTTGTTTTCTAGGCCAAACCACATGTCATGTCTATATAGTATGATAAGTAATGGGCCAAGAACACTACCCTGTGGAACACCGGATATCACATTCCTATACTCACTATGGTGCCCGTCAACAACAACTCTTTGAGATCTATTACTTAAAAAATCAATAAGTAATGGGTCAAGAACACTACCCTGTGGAACACTGGATATCACATTCCTATAATCACTATGGTGCCCGTCAACAACAACTCTTTGAGATCTATTACTTAAAAAATCAATAATAACGCTAAGAAACGACCCACCCACTCCCAACTGTTTCAGTTTGAAAACAAGGGCCTCATGATTTACACGGTCAAAGGCATTACTAAAATCAAGGCCAATCATGCGAACTTCCTGACCACAATCAAGGGACTTCTGTACAGCATTGGAGATTGTAAGAAGGGCATCACATGCTCCAAGGCCTTTACGAAAAACAAATTGCAAACTAGGGAGTAGATGATTACCTTCAGCAAACCTATTAAGACATTACCAATTCTCCAACAAGTGCTAAAAGCTCCTTTTCTTGCTAACTTGCGCAAAATAACAGATAACTTTGGAGCTAAGAAATCTGCTGTCTTTATAAAAAACAAAGGAAAAATACCATTTGGGTCTACACCACCATAAGCATCAAGGTCCATCAACAGAGCTTTAATATCACGAGATCGAAAAGCTAAACTAGTTAGTTTAGCCTCCGGAAAACAGGAATGAGGAAGTTCAAGTTTTTCATTACTCTGTTTACTGTCAAAAACATCAGCCAACAAGGATGCCTTTTCCTTTGGACAGTGAGTGACTGAGCCATCAGGTTTAAGTAAAGGAGGAACTGTTGCATCTACACCAAAGAGTGCAGATTTAAGGGTACACCACCATTTATGTTCCTGAGTTGTACCAGAAAGGGTTTCTTTTATGGTTAAATTGTACTCCTTTTCAGTTGAGGCATAAACTCTCTGAGCAAAAGCTCGAAGCTGAGTGTAGTTGTTCCAGGTCAAATCTGATCTGTTACCCTTCCAAAGGTGATAGGCCTCCTGCTTCTCCAAATAAGCACGTCTACAATCATCATTGAACCACGGTTTGTCTTTCACTCGGTACCTTAGCACACGAGAAGGGATACGCCTATCGATTATGTTGACTAGATTCTCATTCAAAGAGACAACAGGATCTACACTATTATATAATTGTGACCAATTCAAGCACAAAAGATCATGCAAAATCCTATTCCAGTCTGCTTGGGATTTCATATAAATTTTACAAGAATATGATATATCAGGGACAGGCTGCTCAGTCTTCACTAATAATGAAATCAAGGCATGATCAGAAGTCCCGACTGGAGAACCAACCTTACTAATTATAACGCCAGGGGAGTCAGTGTATACGAGGTCCAAGCAATTACCAGACCTGTGAGTAGCTTCCTTTATGATTTGCTCACAGCCTGATTCAGAGGGAAAGTCTAAAGCTCTTAAGCCATGGCGATCGGTAGGAGAGATAGAACTTAACCACTCCCTATGGTGAGCATTAAAATCAGCAACAAAGAAAAAAGAAGCCTTTCTATCATCTTCTTGTATCTTATCCATAATGGTAAGAAGACAATCGAAAATAGAATCATCCATGTCTGGATTCCGGTAGATCGAACAAAAATAAAAGTTGTTATGCCTGCCACAAACTTTTATTACCTGAATCTCATGACATCCACATTGATAGCAGGATTTATGAGAAGCAGAGTACTCGGTCCTAATATACACCGCCATTCCCCTGGTCCTAGGGATGGCATTGCGTTTCAACATTATTGGCTTCTTAAAACCAGTTATATGGAGCTCAGATGAGTGCCTCATATTAAAAACCAAAGTTTCTGAGCACAAAAGAATATCATACTGTCTGGATGCAACTGTAACATCTTGGATATTTGCATGAAGATCACGAATATTGCAATACAGAAGACGACTTTGACGAAATCTAGGACGTACTGGTCCCTGATTTCGCTCAATGTCTCCAGACAGCACAAGAATTAATAGAAATAAAAAAGAGACATCATACTTAAAAACTAGATTAACGAGAATTATAACAAAAACAATATGTACGGAATTATAAATAAAGTGATTGATGATACCCATAGACTATAGTAAAAAGTCGGAAAAACTGGTCAACAAGGAGGAGCCGATACACCATGCCAGGCTAAATACCCTCCAGGATAGCCACTTCAACTGAAGGGAGGACAGTAAGGATGGTTTTGAGAAGAAAAAGTCAGAAAAAGGAAAAGACAACCTCTTGATAAACCACCAGGCATCCATGGCCCTTCTATTAAGCCTGTCCAACACACCATTTCAAGAAAACAAGAGGAAGAAAAAAATAATAAGATAGAATGATAAGATAGAATAGTGTGCCCGAGTGTACCATCAAGCAAGAAAACTCTAACCCCAGACAGTGGAAGCCCATGGTACAGAGGCTATGGCACTACCCAAGACTAGAGAACGATGGTTTAATTTTGGAGTGTCCTTCTCCTAGAAGAGCTACTTACCATAGCTAAAGAGTCTCTTTTACCCTTTCCAAGAGGAAAGTACACTGAACAAATTGCAGTACAGTAATTAACCCCTTGGGTGAAGAAGTGTTGAGTATCTCATTGTTGCCAGGTGTATGAAGAAAGACGAGAATATGTAAAGAATAGGCCAGACTATTCTGTGTAAGTGTAGGCAAAGAAAAAATAAGCCGTGACCAGAGAGAGGGATCCAATGCATTACTGTCTGGCTAGTTAAAGGATCCAATACCTCTCTAGTGGTAGTATCTCAACGGGTTGGCCAGGGCACCAGCCCTGTAGATCTGCATAACAGAATGAAAACAATTCCTTGAAAATAAAAGAATTAAATGAATATTTTTTTTCTATAAGAAGGGAGAAGTTTGAGCCTTTTGCAAGGTCCATTCGCTTCTTAATATTAAAGAAAATACATAAGTTCTTATTTTGACTTTTAGATTTTTTTTCTTTTAAATTGACATCTCACGCACAGACACACACACACAGACACGCAAAAGAGTTCATATGAAGGATGCCTGTTAGATTATACGTGATTAATTGCTATAATTTTAAACTGCTAATCGTACTTTTTTTTCTATAAGAAAGAAATTTCATTCCTTAAGAGTACCTATGCTAGCTGGCGTCCAATTTATAAGAGAAAATAATAAATGTAGCTATTTCATATATATATATATATATATATATATATATATATATATATATATATATATACACTATGTATATATATATACACACACACACACACACACACACACAATATATATATATATATATATATATATATATATATATATACATACATATATATATATATATATATATATATACATACATACATATATATATATATATATATATATATATATATATATATACTGTATAAATGATATATAATTTAACATCAATATATCTAAAAGCCTCGACTAATTGGTAGTGGTCTACATCCCTCCAATAATTGTGTTTTTTCTTACTGATTAAACTCCTCAGAAAGTTTTCAGTATTAGAGAATTTCAAATCCC
>NC_090758.1:43359109-43379109 GCF_036898095.1 Palaemon carinicauda
ATTTAATAAAATTTTGATTATTGTGAAGAATAGGGAAAAAAAATTAACTATATAGTACATGATGCTTTACATACTATAATAATAATAATAATAATAATAATAATAATGATAATAATAATAATAATAATAATAATAATAATAATAATAATAATAATAATAATAATAACAGTGATAGTTATGATAATAATTATGAAGCACCAATTGTCAATATTACTTGAAGCACACTGAAGTCAGAGAAAAAAAAAACTCTACCTTATAGAGCCATTAGTAATATATATTTCATTATTTAGATGAGGACATTAACAATGCTATTGAAATAATAATACAATGAATTATTACTTCTTCTAGGTAAGACTTTCTCGGGTAACTCTGGCTAAAGAGTTTTGTTGGAGGCCTCTTTTGTGTGAAGCCTCTTTTGTGGGGAAGCATCTCTTTTGGTGAATGGTTCTTTTGTGAAAGGACCATTTCATGGTAGGCCTCTTTTCTTGTAGGCCTCCTTTGTGAAAGGACTATTTCATAGTAGGCCTCTTTTCTTGTAGGCCTCTTTTGTGAGAAGAGCCGTTTTGTTGTATGCCTCTTTTGTGGGGAGTCCTCTCTTTTTGGGACGCCCCTTTTGTGGGAGGCGTATTTTTGGTGGTTGCATTATTTGTGGGAAGGCCTCTTTTCGTATGTATATATATATATATATATATATATATATATATATATATATATATATATATATATATATATATATATATATATATATATATATATAAATTCCATGTAATGGTGAAAAGGTGTATGTATCAATATGTTCAGCTAAGCCCTACTAGTCATGGCCACCCATAATATGTTGGTTTGCCGTAACCAATCAATCAAAAGTCTGATAAAATCACAATTCTACACTGACCAGCAATGGTGATGAAAATGGCCAAACCGCAGACATGAATATGGACAAGTCTGAGGCCTTCGTCTGATTTTCCCTAGTGAGTAACACTCATATTCTCTCTCTCTCTCTCTCTCTCTCTCTCTCTCTCTCTCTCTCTCTCTCTCTCTCTCTCTCTCTCTCTCTCTCTCTCTCTCAATTAAGAAACGATTGTCTCTTGATCCTCCTTCACATGATTTCGAAGACGAAAAACACCAAATTTCTTCATGAGTTTCGGACTAATGAAATTATGATATGCTTTTATCTTGAAAGTGTTCCACGAATAACTATAAAAATTAATAATTCATTTGCTGAAACATGTTCAAAAAATATTTAAAAACGGAAGTGTTTTTTTCAGTCTTAATGATTTCATTATTCTGGGTCTTTCCAGCTTCATAAAGTTAGGTTTCGTATTTTTTATTTTTTTAACTTTTATGCCAAGAAATTAGTGTTACCTTTTACATTTTTTTTAATTATTTATCATTTTATGTTCTATCTCTTTGATATCTTAGTTTAAGAAATATCGAACGAATAATTTTTCATATATATGATTAACACAAAATATTTTTCTTCAAATTTTATTAAAATTTCTTTCTCTATAAAATAATTTTTTCAAGGTATCGAATGCAAAAAAATATTTTTTTTGCCATAGATTGAATCTTTTTTCTCGAAATTTTACTAATAGTAATCCCAGAACAAAACACAATATTACATTTTTTTCATAATTGAAAAAAAATATATATATAATATATTTTACTGGCTAAAACTATAGGAATCAATATTCTAATTGGTAATTTTGTTGTTTTTAGGAAATGATTTGATATTTTTTGTTCATTATTAAAAATTTACGTGATATAGAATAGTTAATTATTTTCTATGGCAATTGTTTAATAAATATCCATTAAGTATTATTAATCAAAATACTTTTTATATATGGTGACGTTATACAAATATAAAATGAAAATTGAAGTAACCAGTAACATAATAATACAACTAATTCCAATTAAAAAAAAATATATATATATATATCATAAAGAAAACTAAGGAGAATCAGTAACAATATGTATAACCATAATTTTATCCAAAAAAAAATTAAGAAAAAAAAATGGACATGAAATTCTATTTTTATCTTTTCAGTCATATCACAGAAATTAATCCTTTTCATAATAAAAGGAAACTTTTGGCTTTCAGGTTTTGATACCAAACTGACTAAATGGAGTTTATGTGAAAATATATTAATTAAAATGTCTTTTCCTGATAATGTCTCACTTCAAAATATTCCTGAAATTCATTTCATTTACCATTTGATGAGTTTTACTTTGTTGCGAGAATGACCATGAATGGTAGGTAAATCAGGTGTTGTTGCGGATGATACTGTACTGGTAGCAGACACAGAAGAGAAGCTTGACCGACTTGTGACAGAATTTTGAAGGGTGTGTGAGAGAAGGAAGTTGAGAGTTAATGTGGGTAAGAGTAAGGTTATGAGATGTACGAGAAGGGGAAGGTGTTGCAAGGTTGAATGTCATGTTGAATGGAGAGTTACTTGAGGAGGTGGATCAGTTCAAGTACTTGGGGTCTGTTGTTGCAGCAAATGGTGGAGTGGTGTATCTCGAGTAGATAGGGTTAGGAACGAAGTGGTGAGGGAGAGAACGGGTGTAAGAAATGAATTAGCGGCTAGAGTGAATATGAATGTGTTGAGGTGGTTTGGCCATGTTGAGAGAATGTAAAATGGCTGTCTGCTAAAGAAGGTGATGAATGCAAGAGTTGATGGGAGAAGTAAAAGAGGAAGGCCAAGGTTTGAGTGGATGGATGGAGTGAAGAAAGCTCTGGGTGATAGGAGGATAGATGTGAGAGAGGCAAGAGAGCGTGCTAGAAATAGGAATGAATGGCGAGCGATTGTGAAGCAGTTCCGGTAGGCCCTGCTGCTTCCTCCGGTGCCTTAAATTACCTCGGAGGTAGCAGCAGTAGGGGATTCAGCATTATGAAGCTTCATCTGTGGTGGATAATGTGGGAAGTTGGGCTGTGGCACCCTAGCAGTACCAGCTGAACTCGGTTGAGTCCCTGGTTAGGCTGGAGGAACGTAAAGAGTAGAGGACCCCTTTTTTGTTTTGTTTCATTTATTGATGTCAGCTACCCCCAAAATTGGGGGAAGTGCCTTTGGTATATGTATGTATGTATGTATGTGATTATCAGAACCGAGGTTTGAAATATTAAGGCTATGAATTAAGAATTTATATGAATGTATATATATATATATATATATATATATATATATATATATATATATATATATATATATATATATATATATATATATATATATATATGTGTGTGTGTGTGTGTGTGTATGAGTCTATAGATATATCCTGCTTCAGTAATGGTTTATATCTATATCTCTCTAAACAGATGATAACATGACCCGAATCCCAACTATTTGCAGATGCAGCCTGCTTAAATTATCTTTCCATCATTGTGCATCCCTAAGACCCCATTTGCTAGATCAGAGTACCCCCCTTAACTGCCCTGACTGCCTCCTTGCAGATGCAGCTCTGATGGCCTACCCAGTGGTCGTCTTCCTCCATGGAGAGTCGTTTGAGTGGGGATCTTCAAGTCTCTACGACGGATCAGTTCTGGCAGCTCTGGGCAAGGTCATTGTGGTCACTCTCAACTATCGTCTCGGCATTCTGGGTAAACAAGGTTCCTCTATATTCTTTCTATGTAAGGTTGTATATTAGTAGTAAGCAAGTTTGTATATTCTTAGCAAGTTAGGTTGTATGTTCTGACGAAGATTGATTGATTGATTGATTTGAAGTTCTCTGGTCAATCAATCAATCAATCTTTGTCAGTAAGTTTGTATATTCTTACTTACTAAGAATATAAACACTTAATGACGAAGATTGATTGATTTATTGATTTGAAGTTCTCTGGTCAATCAATCAATCAATCTTCGTCAGTAAGTTTGTATAAATTTAGCAAGTAATGTTGCACATTCTTTCTAAGTGAGGTTATATTCTTTTGGTAAGTAAAGTTTGTGACTTTTTAGGTAATGTTGTTGACTTGGTAAGTGAAGTTGTAATTTTTGATAAGTAAGGTTGTATATTCTTGGTAAGTAAGGTACATGGATATTCTTGATAATTTATGTTATAAATTCTTAGTAAGTAATGTTATTGTAAATTCGTTGGTAAGTAATGATGAATATTCATGGCCAGTTAGGTTGTATATTTTTGTTAAGTAACCATTTTAGCAGCTCTTCATGGGTTTATTACTAAGTCGATGAAACCTCCGTTTCTTAGGCCCGGTTCGATTCCCCGGCTGATCAGAGGCTATCATCTTAAAGCTGATTCCCACTTCGGTCTCTGATCCCGTAGTAAAGAGAATCCATATATAATGACGAATATGATATATGGATTATATGGATATGAAAAACACATCTAAATGAGCAAAATTATCATTACGTGTACATATACATACATGAATCATTATCTGATCTCTTCAACTCTTACTTAATCTACCCCAGGTTTTTACAACGCGAACACTAACCCAGTGGGTCGCCCAACCGTAGCTAACTACGGCCTGATGGACCAGCTGGCTGCCTTGCACTGGGTTCAAGAGAACATCGTCCGCTTCGGGGGTGACCCAGGTCAAGTCACGGTCATGGGTCACGGCACGGGAGCCGCCTGCCTCAACTACCTTGTCATATCGCCCGCTGCTACAGGTCAGTTAGTAAGTAAACCTTGTTCTCTGTGACAAAGGAAAATTTCAAAGATTTTAAGAGATTCGTTAGGTGATGTTGCTTGTGATTGGAGGGATGACGTGATGTTAATGGTATTTAGTGGGATATTTCTAAGAGTTACATTTGATATCATGATTACTTCTAATTCTGATAGTATTGCTGCTGCAGTTGCTGTAATCTAATAATATTGGAAATAGTATATATATATATATATATATATATATATATATATATATATATATATATATATATATATATATATATATATATATATATACTGTATATATATATATATATATATATATATATATATATATATATATATATATATATATATATATATATATATATATATATATATATATATATATATATATATATATATACCAGAAATGTACCAAAAACATATAAATTGACCGCCTTCTAAACACGTAAGACCATAGAATCATTCCTACCAAAATATCCTTCGCCTAATCCTTCTCCCCTGGTTATCAGGAGCAGGTCTGTTCAAGCGAGCTATCCTGATGTCAGGATCTGCACTCAGTCCCTGGGCTTCAGTCCGGGACCCATCTGGACACGCCTTCGATGTAGCCACCCAGCTGGACTGCCCTGTTCCTAACGACCTCTTTCGCCACTATGAAAATCTTCTCCAGTGTCTGAGGAAGAGGCCTCTGCACGACATATTGCAGGTGACATTATGTTGGAGAGGAATTAGGAATGAGTGGTTTATTACTAGTCTACGTAACCCGACAAAATTTCAATTACTTTATTAGTTTTATATTACAAGTTGATATTATGTTTCTTAATCATAACCATAAGTCCATCGAAAAGAAAAGGGATGATTATTCAACTTTAGACTATTCTATTGTAGCGTATACTATTTCCAATCATATGATATTCTAGAATTATAGGAACCTTTTTTTTTATTTTCGTTAATAACATACTGCCTAATGTAATAGCATGAACAAATGTACATAGTAAATATTGCAGTTTTCAGTGATTATTCTTCCTCTGGCAATATACCTCCATAGAGTTCACACAAAGCAAGTAAGCTAAATGGAAAGTAAATGGATAGAAAGACTAATGAATTGTAACTTCTTTTTTTTTTCTTTTTCTGTTTTTACTTGAAGAAAACATCCAATACAGAAGGAAAATATATGTACTAATAATTTCATTAATTATTTAGTGAGTTTTATTTTTTTATTGATATTCAAATAATCATACTGTAATTAGTTTCTTTTATCATATTGCTGATGAGTTTTATATTCATAGAAAGTAAGTTATATATAAAAGATAAAATAATTCAAGCAATTCTTTTCGCAATAAAAATATTTTTTTTTTTTCATTTCAGTATAATAAAACTTAAATGAATATCATGAAAGACCAATAAAAAAGATCAACATAAATATTTTTACCCAAATATCAAATATGATTTAGAAGAGTTATAACCTTTATAAAAAAGAAATAACATTAAGATAATGTTCTTAAAGGTTGAACTAAAGCCATCCAAGTTCCAAGTGGCTGTTGGCCCCAGCATTGATGGTGTCACTATCAAACCAGACTGGAAAAATCATCAGAGCAAAATGGGTAAGTTTAACTTCTAAATTTTCATAGATGGACTTGATATGTTTGTCAACTCAAACGCAAAAACAAACTATTTATTATAAAAGTTATTTAGGGTCCTAACTCATAATGCATGAGGTAGATAATAAAGCTGAAACTCGTAGATGCATAATATTACATATATACAACTCTATACACATCGAGACATTATATATATATATATATATATATATATATGTGTGTGTGTGTGTGTGTGTGTGTGTGTATACATATACATATATTCATATATATATATATATATATATATATATATATATATATATATATATATATATATATATATATATACATATATATATATATATATATATATATATATATATATATATATATATATATATATATATCTGTATATAGATGCACCTCCCTTTGTGAGTGGGGATACCTTAACGTGATGAAAGGGTTAGTGTATAGCCACAGTAACTATATTTGCTGTGAGAAATCAGACATAAATCTCCCACCATCACCAATCCGCAGTTGACAAGCGTGGTGATGAAAACTAGCCAAACCACACTCATGAATAAGGACATGGATGTGGCCAATGTCCTGGAGAGTTCTAGACACAGCTGCTTTTGTTGTTGTTGTTTTTGTTTTATATACACAAATATATACAGTTATGAACTGAAATCCTTGCATAATGAATACATACGTTCAAACAGAATAAAAATCATAATTTCTAAACTATAATATAAAAATTAACTTGCACCCAAGTACTTATATCTCCATTTGTCTATACCAAGTAATATTCTTAATCAGTCATCTATTAAAAGAAAATGAGAAAAATCTTACTTCTCCTCTTGACTTCAAAGGCAAGGAAGGTCGAACTCCAGTTGACCTCCTTCTAGGAATGACAGCTGCCAACCTCCTTGACATCCTGAGTCAGCAAGAAGTCCAGGAAGGATTCGATGCTGACTATAGGGAGGATCTGCTGAGATCCTTCGTCGTCAATAACTATCGCTATCATCTGCAGGTGGGCATTATTATTATTATTATTATTATTATTATTATTATTATTATTATTATTATTATTATTATTATTACTATTATTATTATTATTATTATTATTGCGTAGGCTACAAAAATATATAAACTATACCATCTATTAAATAAAAGTAAACCTCACATGGATTATATTCATCTCCCCACAGGAAATAATGTTAGCTATCACAGCCGAGTACACTGATTGGTCGAGATCCCTCCATCAACCAATCAGCATCAGGGACTCAACCGGCCAAGGCCTTCACGATGCCAATATTGTCTCGCCGATGATAGATCTTACCAAGAAGCTCTACACGACTTCCCGATCATCTTATCTCTACGTCTTGGAGGAAGAAGATTCAGATGTACGTCGATATGGATAGATTAGATATATGGTATATTTCATAAATGAGAATCTTTAATAATCTACAGAAACTTATTGAATATCATCCATAGATTAGAGATGTATGTATCTACTTCTTGCAAATTAAATTTATGAAAATATAAAATAATAAATACCGATAAAAGTATCATAATATAATTAGAATTTTATATACCCTTTTCATTTAAATTATTGTTATTCAATTCAGTAATTACAACAATAAAACTTTAAATTTAATGTGATTATCTTTCCCAAAGTCTGGAAAGGAGAGTGTTCTCCTGAAGGAGCTGACGTACGTCTTTGGTGGTCCTCTGGGCGCTCTTGGACCTTTGGCCTCAAGTTATAACTTCACTAAGATGGATGTCACACTCAGCAAATCCTTCATATCAATGTGGAGTAATTTCATAAAATTAGGGTAGGGATATTCAGTTGATTATTAATTCATATTTCATTGTTAAGTTCATTATACTGTAGTTCACGTAATTATAATGTACAGTGTTATAAATATCTGTAATTTTAAATGGAAAGTAAAACATTTAATGCTCAATAACATATTCATTAACTTAATATGAATAGGTAGAATATTTCACTTCATTGCTTCCTAATAATACTATTACATTTATTCAGTTATTAGAATTAAATCTAAACACTGATTTACAGACATAATAGCTTTTAAAATGTAACTATAAGTTTTTTAGTGTCTCTGCAATAACATTCACACACAAATTTATAAATTTACATATATGTGGCCGCGGTGGCATAACAACAATTAGAATAGTGTCAATGTATCCCTGCGTGTCGTAAGAGGCAATTAAAAGGGATGGGACAAGTGGGCTTGGAACCCCCTCTCCTGTATTATATACTCCTGTGAGACATCAAAGAGGTGGAGCTGGGGGGAGAGTGATTGCTCCCAGCACTATAGTTTTGGGGTGTCTGAATGTGCGTGGATGTAGAACGATAGAGAGTAAAAGATGCAAGATTGGAGGTATGTTTAGGAAGAGAAGGATGGATATATTAGCTTTGTGTGAGACAAAGATAAAAGGGAAGGGTGAAGTGATGTTTGGTGAAGAGACTGGTAGAGTGTCTTGGATTGAAAGGGGAAGAGCAAGAGAGGGTGTGGCTTTATTGCTGAGTGATTGGATGGCAGGTGAAGTTGTGGAATGGAAGGAGATATCATCTAGGTTAATGTGGGTAAGGGTTAGGTTGGTAGGGAATGTTTGGCTTTTGTTAGTGCATATGAGCCAGGTTATGAGAAAAGTGAAGAAGAACGGAAAGAGTTGTGGAATGAAATAACTATGTATGTAGAAGGACTGGGTATAAGGAATTATGCAGTTTTAAAGGGGGACTTAAATGCTAGAGTGGGCGCTGGATAGGTAGAAGGTGTCATTGGGAAGTATGGCGTACCAGGTGAAAATGAGAGTGGTGAGAGACTGGTAGATATGCGAGTTGAGCAAGAGATAGTGCTAAGTTTTATCTATTTCAAAAAGATAGATAAAAACAAGTATACATGGGTAAGAGTGGCAAATGGAAGAGTGGTAGATAGGGCTTTAATGGATTATGTGTTGATAACTAAAAGAATGTTTGGAAGATTGAAAGACATGCACAGGTTTAGGGGTATGGCTAACGGTATGTCTGATCATTTTTTGGTGGAAGGAAAATTAATTGTATCAAAAGAGTAGGGGAATATAGTGGGGATGTAAAAGTAAGCTAGTGAGGGTTGACGAGTTAATAAAACTGGAGTTAAAAAGTGAATATAAAAAAAGGTTGAAAATGACATAAGACAGAGTGAAAGTAAGAGGAACTGGTACTTTGGAGGAGGTGTGGAAGTTAGTGAAAGAAAATTTTGTTGGGATTGCATGTGAAGTGTGTGGGAAAAAGTTTGTTGGAGGCAGCATGTGAAAGGGTAGTGAATATTGGAATGAAGGAGTGAAGATAAAAGTGGAAGAGAAGAAGAGGGCATTTGAAGAATGCCTGCAGAGTAATAGTATAGAGAAGTATGAAGGATATAGAGAGAAAAGTGTGGAAGTAAAGCGTAAGGTAACTAAGGCAAAGAGGGTGGCTGACCTGAGGTAGGGTCAAGCACTGAGTAGTTCATATGAGGAGAATAAGAAGTAGTTTTGGAAAGAAGCGAAGAGAGTAAGGAAGGCAGGTTCGAGAATTGAAGAGGTAGTGAAAGATGGAAATGGAAGGTTGTTAAAAGGAGAGGAAGCAAGGAAAAGTTGGGTGGAATATTTTGAAAGTTTACTTTATGTTGAGAATAACAGGGAGGCAGATATGATTGCTGTTGCAGGTGTTGAGGTGCCACTGATGGGAGATGAGAATAAGGGAGATTACAGGAGAGGAAGTGAGGAGAGCACTAGATGAAACGAAAGTAGGAAAAGCACTTGGTATGGATCGTGTGAAAACTAAGATGTTGAAAGAGGGGGATGTGACTGTATTTGAATGGCTGGTGAGATTGTTTAACATGTGTTTTATGTTATCAATTGTACCAGTAGATTGGGTTTGTGCATGTATTGTACCACTATATAAGGGTGAGGGAGAGGTGCATGAGTGTTGTAATTCAAGGGGGTATTAGTTTGTTGAGTGTGGTTGGAAAAGTGAATGGTAGAGTACTGATTAATAGGATTAAGGATAAAACAGAGAATGCAATCTTAGAAGTTCAGGGTGGTTTTAGAAGAGGTGGGAGATTTATGAATCAGATTTATACAGTTGGGCAGATATGCGAGAAATATTCAGCAAAAGGTAAGGAGGTGTGTGTTCCATTTATGTATCTGGAGAAAGCGTATGATAGTGTTGATAATGAAGCAATGTGGAAGGTGATGGGGTTCTATGGAATTAGTGGAAGGTTGTTGCAAGCAGTGAAAAGTTTCTACAAAGGTAGTAAAGCATGTGTTAGGATAGGAAAGGAAGTGAGCGATTGGTTTCCGGGGAGAGTGGGGCTGAGACAGAGATGTATGATGTTGCCAAGGTTGTTTAACTTATATGTTGTTGGAGGGGTGAGAAAAGGGAATTCTCGAGTGGTTGGACGAGGATTTAAAGTGATAGACGAGAATAATCATGAATGGGAAGTAAATCAATTTTTGTTTGCGGATGATACTGAACTGGTTGCAGACGCGGAAAAAAAGCTTGGCCAATTGGTGACAGAATTTTGAAGGGTGTGTGAGAAACGGAAGTTGGGAGTTGATGCAGGTAAGAGTATGGCTATGAAATGAACGAGAAGGGAAGGTGGTGTGAGGTTGAATGTCATGTTGAATCGAGAGTTACTTGAGGACGTGGTTCAGTCTAAGTCCTTGGGGGTCTGTTGTTGCAGCAAATGGTGGAGTGGAAGCAGATGTACGTCAGAAAGTGAATGAAGGATGCAAAGTGTTGGGGCAGTGAAGGGAGTGGTAAAGAATAGAGTGTTGGGAGTGGTAAAAAATAGAGGGCTGGGCATGAATGTAAAGAGAGTTCTGTATGAGATATTGATTGTACCAACTGTTATGTAAGGATTGGAGTTGTTGGGGAATGAAAGTGATGGAGAGAGAGAAATTGAATGTCTTTGAGATGAAGTGTCTGAGGAGTATGGCTGGTGTATCTCGAGTAGTTAGGGTTAGGAACAAATTAGTGGGGTGAGAACGGGTGTAAGAAATGAATTAGCAGTTAGAGTGGATATGAATGTGTTGAGGTGGTTTGGCCATGTTGAGAGAATGGAAAATGACTGTGTGCTAAAGAAGGTGATGAAAGCAAGAGTTGAGGGGATAAGTACAAGAGGAATGCCAAGGTTTGAGAGGATGGATGGAGCGAATAAAGCTCTGGGTGATAGGAGGATAGATGTGAGAGAGGCAAGAGAGCGTGCTAGAAATAGGAATGAATGGCGAGCGATTGTGACGAACCTCCATTATGCCCTGCTGTTTCATCCGGTCGCCTTAGATGACTGCGGATGTAGCAGCAGTAGGGGATTCAGCGTTATCTATGGTGTGTAATGGGGGAGAGCGGGCTTCGACACCCTAGCAGTACTAGCCAAACTTGGTTGAGTCCCTTGTCAGGCTGGGAGGAGCGTAGAGAGGAAAGGTCCCCTCTTTTCTTATTTGTTTGATGTCAGCTACCACGCAAAATTAGGGGAAGTGCCTTGGTATATATATATATATATATATATATATATATATATATATATATATATATATATATATATATATATATATATATATATATATATATATATATATAATACTTTACAGTTTATATCATTGATACCATAAATCAATCAATTATACTTATGGTATTAATTCCAAACTCTATGTTCATATTACAGACATCCAAAAGACACAGTCTCCACAGCTAAGATGTCCGAGAGTGCAAACGACATAACTTCTCAAGAGCAGATATGGCCCAAATATGACCCAGTCTATCAGAGATACTTCCAAATAGGTGAGGTTCCTATTTTTGTAGGGCTGTATTCCCTCAAAGATGAAATGATACAATGATTTTCAATATTTTCTAGATATATAAACTTATTTCAGGAAAGTACATTTATTCATATTATTAGAATAATTTTATTTCTTCATGATAACTTATATATTACTTAATAATCACTTTCTTCTCTATATAATTAGTGATGTATTAAAAAGAACTGGCTAAAATATCGATATCACAGATATTTTATAGTCAGTTATCTCAGCATTTAAACACAGACTGTGAACTAAACATTGGTATAGGAAGACACCTGCATCCGGTGGCGACACAACTCTTTCTCACGGTTCGTATTTGTGTTTATTCGTCATAAAAATGTTACATTGCTGAGATATGCTATTCGCATCCGGCTATGATCTGACTACAGCACTTCTCTCACTAGCTTCTACTTCCACCATGACGTATTACGTCATGTGTTTTAAACATGTAATATATGATTATTACATAAGCTCGACCAGTTATCTCAATTTAAAAAAAAAAAATCTAACAACATGTCAAAATATGTTTACTAGGAGTGTGACTGGACATATTATTCTTTGTTCAACTTTAGCCATAAGCAAATGAGGACGAATGTTCAAATAGACACATTAAAAAAAATGATAACAATAATGCATATGAACATATATTATCAAAGTAAAGAAAAAATGCATGATAAATTCAGATCACATATATAGTATATTGCTAGCAAATGATTATATGGTTCCCCCAAAAAATCCTTATATACATAAGATTCGGTAACTTTGTTAAAGAATAATTGTTACCTTTGCCAGAAATATAGTTTATTATAATACGGTAATTAATAAAAATATTTGTTACCTTGGTAGAGATACAATTTTAGTGCACAAACACGAATTCCTGGTACATTCACGTATATATATATATATATATATATATATATATATATATATATATATATATATATATATATATATATATATATATATGTATATATATATATATATATATATATATATATATATATATATATATATATATATATATATATATATATATATATATATATATATATATATATATATATATATGTATATATATATATATATATATACATATATATATATATATATATATATATATATATATATATATATATATATATATATATATATCTATATGTAGGGCTTATATGTTTTATTAAATGCCAATAGATTCTGTTTTTTTTTTAACATTCTGGCTTATAAAATTTTATTAGATGCCAGAAAAAATTGTTAATTTTTAAATTTTTTTATAAAATGTTTCTTAAAAATGCAAATATTCTATAGTCTCTTAATTACATATTACTAGCGTACTAACTGGTTTTCGTACACAACACTTTTCCAAGACAATTTTACTCTTTTGAGCGAATGAAGGGGCCACTTTCAAACGGCTTTAGATTGAATTAAATAAGGAGTTTTGTCTGGACATGGCAAAACGTTCTGTTTGAGCTGCAAACTATTGTTCCTTAACCTACGCCAAACAAAGATGTTAACGGCGATAAATATCATCCCCATCACAACTGTTCCTGCTAGTAGTATGGGGTGAAGAAATTCTTTATAAGTCGGTGACAGGTGGTCCATCTCGGTCAATTTCATCAACCGCTTGGCTACCTGATTGTTGTATGGGAGAGGTGAAGATGGAACCGTTGTTGACCACGTGAAGTTCGCGAAGTAGGCTCGTTCACTGATGATGGTCTTGATACCCTCCACCATGGAATTAGGGGATGTCCCGATACAACCATCTGCTGTAACGAAGATTTGGGAATAGGGCGTGGATCCGTCCGGGCATGATACATTGAAGCAGGCTTTGTCGTATCGTATCCATGAGCCGTTATTCAGTCTGCAATTTAACACATTATTGTCAAAGGGATAAAGCTTATCCAGACAATTTTCACCTGTATGGGAGAGAGCACCGTCTAGCACTATACCTAACTCGCATGAATCCATTAAGTTTTTATGGAATTCAAATGAGTCAGCTGTACATATTTTTCTATCAATTGCGTCTGAACAGAGGGTTAATTGATTTAAGTCTTTAATGACCATATATGTTTCCTTGTCTGGGGAAATCAATACATGTCCTGTCAAACTGGATATTACTGGATTTGAGTGATTCGTCATGAAAGTCGGGAATGGTGATATCCTGTAAGATTGCCAGGCATCAGAAGAATCAAAGGGAATTGTAATTATAATCCTGTTATTTTCAACGCTTACTGTAATTACGCTGTAATAAAATTCTATCCTTCGTGCGTCTAACAAAGGAATAGAGCCTAGTTTCTCCCGTCTGTTCTCCACAATTAACTTTAAGTATTTTATTGGCAACATATGGGGTGACAGTACACCTTTAGTCGCTAACGTGATAGCTTCCACATAATCTTTCGATTTCTCAATGAAATGTGCAATTCTGTTATATATATGATCTATTTTTGAATCACAATACGTTATCATTGCCAACAAATCCTGTACTTCCATAATCAGATTGATATTACTTGAATGTTCATTTACTAAACTCATAATTTGATTGATTGAAGCTAACTGATTCCTTCTGACATAATCAATTCATCTTCATGAGTCAAGAACTCAATTTTCTTATTTTGATTACTAATCTTAAGACGATTGGAAATTCCTAAACCTTAACTTGCAATAGACCCGAAGATGTTTAGTGCTGCAAAAATAAATGGGTTATGTTTCTCAATATTTTCGTGTCCTACAGTCCACATCAAAAGGTCAAGACACAAAGAATCTGTCTCGTAAGTCTTATTTTGCAAGTCATCAGATAGCATCTCTGCAACTTTTAGTGTCGATCCAAGGGAACTCTCTGTATTCAAAGGAAAATGTCATCTATGTAATTCATCTAATGAGACAGCAAACCTTGAAATGGCGCTTTTTAAGCTAGTGATGTCATTCTCTGGGAGAAAAATTGCTTGCATTCGCACTTCTACAACTACGTTAGTTGATGTAATAAAAACGTCTTCTTGTCTTTCAACTATAGTGCCATATTTAAAATCTATACTTTTAGTTTTAGAGCTCATCCCACACAAGAAAAATGTTTGAGCAAACAATATCACTACCAATACAAAAATATTCATCTTGGAAACCTGTAACAAGAAAAATATATGTACTTACTCCTGTATTAAGAAGAAAACTTTCAACATACAAATAAAAAATCTTTCTCTCACTTATTTCCCTCTTATTTTAATTTCTTATGTGAGCCAATGGTACGATTCTCTCATCAGTGGGTTGGGATACGTTTTGAACTCTAAACCTATTGGCCGTTAATGTTTCCAAAATGTTAAACGGGCCTTTAAACTTAGGTGTTAGTTTATAATTGAGTCCTTTACGTACATTTACCTGTATGTATACATTATCACCCGAGGTATATGTTTTAGTTGGCCTCGCTATTTTATCATGATTCCTTTTCATTATGATTTGTGAGTCTTCTAAATTGTTTCGAAGGATATCTAAATGACTTTTGCTTGCATTTATACATTCTTTTAAAGGATTTGATAGATTAGTTGTAGGCAATGATACATGGTAAGGCATTCTAACTGGGGTACCATACAATGCTTCGTTCGGTGACATTTTAATTGATATATGATATGAATGATTCAGAATACTCAGTACCGCAGGAATTGCAATATCCCAGTTGGGGTCAGATCCCCCTAGTGTTACTCTTAATATATTTAAATCCTTCCTATTTGCTCTTTCCACTAGCCCATTCGACTCTCGGCGATATATCATGGTATTTATTTTCTTTATGCTAAGGAATTCACACAACGAGGTAAGAAAGTGGTTATTAAATTCTCCACCCGAGTCTGAGATTATCATGTGTGGAATTCCATGTTTATAAATGTACCACTCGTAAAACTTCCTAGCGCATTCAATCGCAGTTTTAGTTTTAAGCGCTATTAGTTCTGTATATCGAGTTAAAGCATCTACAATTACTAAGAGGTGCTTATTTCCTCTTTCTGACTCGTAAAATCCTGTTAACAAATCAAAATGTATTCTTTCAAAGGGTTGATTGGGCACGGGGTAAGCCCCTAGGCTGACAGGTGTTTTCGTATGCCCTTTGTTTTCCTGACATGTGTGACAATTAGCTATGTGTTTTTTTTATATCTGTAAGCATCTTATGCCAATAAAACAATGATTTGGCTTTTTGTGACATTAATGAGAACCCCGGGTGTCCATTTAATTGATTTGCATGCAACCAATTCAGGACAGTGGAAATAGGTGAGATTGGTATCACTACCTGGTTGTTAGTTACATGTGGTGTATTGCGGGTTTTCCTTGTCACGGTCCTACACAGAATATTATCATTGATTATATAATTCTGCTGCTTATACTTTATATATTCCTTTTCCTTATGATTGCCTTTCAAAGCATTTATAATTTTTTCTAAATTCTGATCTTTTCTTTGCTCAGTCTGTAATAATTCAGCACTCCAGCCCAGATTTTCTTTTTCAGATATAGTTTCAACAATAGGCATGGATGTTGATATATCTATTAATTCAGGTAAAGGCTCCGTACAAGATGACACGGGGTTGCGTGATAATGCATCCGCAATGATATTTGCTTTCCCAGGTAAATACCCGAGTCTCCTGCCAGTCTTGAATAATGATCAAATGCCACCGAGTTCGTTTGGGGCTGTGGTTGAAACCTTTAAAGAATTCGGTTAGTGGTTTATGGTCAGTAAGAACCTTAACGGGATAACCGTATATTATGAACTTAAAATGCACTAGTGAATTAACAATAGCTAGCCCTTCCTTGTCATTTTCGGCATACTTACTTTCAGAAGTTCTCAGTTTTCGAGAATAAAAAGCTATCGGGAAAAAATTGTTTATCATACTGCTGAAGCAATACTCCTCCTACTCCTAAGTCTGAGGCATCTGTTGCAATGAAGAATTCCTTACCGAAGTCAGGAAATTTTAAGATAGGAGAACTACACAGTTCATCTTTCAAGGTATTAAACGCCAGTTGATGCTGCTCAGACCATATGAAATCTAAGCCCCTCTTCGTAAGATCAGTTAAGGGAGCGGCTATTATTGAATAATTGCGTATAAAACGCCTGTAATATCCACTACAACCGAGAAATTGCTGTATTCCCTTGACATTAGTAGGTATGGGAGAGTTACGGATAGCCGACACCTTATCATGGAATACTTTAAGACCTTGGCTTGACACCTTAAAACCCAAATATATCAATTCTGTTTTGAAAAATTCACACTTACTAATCTTTACCCTTAAGTTATGTTGTTTTAGTCTCTGTAGTACTAGTTCTAATTTACATAGATGTTCTTCTAAGGTGTTGGAAAAGATTACAAGGTCGTCCATATAGGTATGCAATATACCCCCAAGCAAATCTCCAAACACTATGTTAATTATTCTTGTAAATGTTATGGGAGCACAACGTAAACCAAAAGGCATCCGTAAAAATTCATAATGTCCCCTGGCTGTGCTGAAGGCTGTGTATGGGATACTATCTTCTTCTAAAGATATCTGGTTAAAGCCTTAAAGTAAGTCCAAACTAGTAAAATATTTATTTTGACCTAACAAAGACAAAATATCGTCAGTATATGGCACTGGGAATCGATCAGGGATCGTCTCCTCGTTTAGACGACGGAAGTGTACGCAGGTACGCCATGTTCGATCTTTTTTCGGTACAACTATTAATGGAAAATTATAAGGGCTGTTCGATTTCCTAATGACTCTTTCTTCTAGCATTTTACCTACTTCATCATTTATCTCATTCTGGAATTTCATAGGGAGTCTCTACGAGGGTATATAGATAATTTTCTGCTTATCCTTTAACCTTATTTGATGCTCGATCACATCTGTTTTTCCTAAGGATCCATCCGTAGTGGAAAAAACATCATGATATACTGTACAGTTAAAAGTCCAAACATTTTTTGCTGAATTCCATCGTCTTGAATGTCTTTATTGGATTTATTTTTAATAGATTGCAAAAGGGATTCATCCGCAACTGATTGAGTGTGATTGATTTAAGCGACGGTAAGAATAGGATGTTTATAAACTTCCACATCCAAGATATGTTGATTTTTGTGAATTACTAAAGTGGTATTTAAATGATTACAGACTTCAATATTACATTGTTGATGTGAGCCTACTGTATAAATAGCTTATGTGACAGACAATCCGTTAGTTTTCAAAGTGTTGGAAAGGATTGATATTTCAGATCCCGGTAATGTTTTCTTTACTTGCACTATTAAATTCGAAGGTACGTTTGGCTCAATAGATTGCGTGCAAGATGATATTACGGGTGAACGAGAATTTTGCTGGGTCGCGTATATTATTTCTTTATTAGTGAAACAAGTTATTGGTTCTTCAACGTACGTTACGGTTACATTTGTCGTCTCCTTTTTATCCAAAACTGATTTTAAGGTATTAGAAGACTTATAGAATTTTCCTTTGATATACACGCCGTGCTTGGCAGGGGCTAAGTTAATGTTTTGATTGCCCATAGATGGGTATCCTATAATTATAGCTGGATACATATCAATGATTTGTACAACAATAAATGTATCGGCAAACGTGCGCTTACCGACCTTGAACTGAACATGAGTTACGCCTATTACATTTAATTCATTATTTGCTATACCCGAGATTCTTACTCCGGATTTTTCTATCGGAAAGTTCGAAAACAACAAATGATGTGTCCTCAAATCCATGATATTATGTGGACAGTCAAAAAATAACGTAAAGGATTTGTGTTCTAAATTTACAGCATATAAGGTTGGTCGTAACTCATTTTGGCTTATTATTGTATGAATTTGTTGCAAATCTACGGGAGCATGCACTGTTTTACTTAATTCGGCCGTGTGTTTCATAGGAAAATCTATTGCCTCACAATGATCTGATAAAACATTAAATGGATTATTCAATACTACTGATGTTGACATGAATGACCTTGACCCAACATCACTCTCTTCCCCACTGGAGTTAATTATGTGGTATTTGCTTTGCTCTGCACATTCTGAAAATTAGTCTGACCTTGCGAGGTCTGGTTTGACGACCCAGGCTCAGCGTTATTCAAAGAACTGTTTGTTTGTTTGGGATTCTGAACTACATTGACGTTCGGCTGTTTCTTCTTATTAAAATGAGGATTTTTCTTTTTATTTCCATATGGAACTGACTGTGGAATTGACTGTGTATTTCTAGGATTCTGTTGTGTCTTACGTGAGTAGCACTGACTATATGAATGAGTCGAACTATTATATATCGAACAGAATTTCGTTCTGCAGTCTGCAATCAAGTGACCTTGACATTTGCAATTATAACACGTCATTCCCGCAACTTGATTATTATTAACTACATTTACTTGTTGTGGCTTTGTTTCTTTTTTTGCAAAAGCTTGAGTTAACATGGGATCAAGGTCAGGACACTTAACATTTGTTTCTTTATCTGTTCATATACATACAATTCCGTACTTGCAGGCGTTAACAGTTTATCAAAACACAGCACTAAAGCTTCAGGTAAAATAAGTGTCATGCAAGTTAAATACATTAATCGTAAAAAATCTTTCACGGAGATGTTATCTCTAGTAACCCAAGTGGAATTACCTAAAATATCTTGATATTCATTAAGCCTTTCAGCTATGAGAGCTGCTCTCTCAATAACATTAAGCCGAGTCATAGTGGCTTGATTAAGTGTATTTCTTAACGTTAATACTACATCCAAGGCTTCTTCACCCCCATAGACCACGCGTAACCTAACTTTGAAATCATCCTAGGTAACTGTTTCTTGAAATAAAACACCTCTTAAATACGCACTCGCATCCCCCTTAGAAAAATCTATAAAACTTTTAGATTCTTGTAATTGTACAAAAGGGTTTACGATTTGTTTGGCATTTAAATGGGCATCAAAGGATGAAATCCTTGACTCCACATTTTGAGGCAAGAACCCATTAACCCGACCCTA
>NC_090758.1:43395837-43415837 GCF_036898095.1 Palaemon carinicauda
CATTTTTATGAAGAATAAACACAAATACGAACCGTGAGAAAGAGTTGTGTCGCCACCGGATGCAGGTGTCTTCCTATACCAATGTTTAGTTTACATTATGTGATTATATTCTGAGATAGCTGACTATACGATATCTGTGATATCGATATTTTAGCCAGTTCTTATCAATACATCGTATGGAATGGTCATCCGACCAAACCAGCTATACTCCTGTGATGGAGATGTTAACACTGTTGTTTTTAAAGAATAAACCATTTTAAAGTTAACTTGATTGACTTTACTTGAAGATGTAACATCCCAACAAACATACTCAATGTGTGTTAACAACAGTAGCACACTAATAAATGTTGGCAGCGGTAAAACACTAAGAATCAGACAAAGATCTTCAAGAACCAGTGAATAAAAACTCTAAGAATCAGAGAAAGATCTTCATGAACAAGCGAATAAAATTCTAAGAATCAGAGAAAGATCTTCAAGAATCAGCGAATAAAACTCTAAAAACCAGAGAAAGGTCTTCAAGAAATCAACAGTAATGAATCTACAATTTTGACTAAGTATCATAGTCCATCGAAGTATGAAACATTTAATGAATGTTATACATACAAACTGATGAACTGGATCTTCAATCAACATCCTAAGAAAACCAAGGACTGACATTCAACGTTTACAAAACATATCCAGGAAGCACTACAATCAATGGAAATCGGACCGAAAACATTCACCCAAACATCAAGAGAGAGAGAGAGGAAATGACAACATCACACAAAACCATATAAGCTAAGTACAAGTACATTTTCTTATACATTTCAGTAGTGAGCAGTGAGGTGTAGTTACCACGAGTCGTTGTCGATTATTATTGGGGTGAGTTGTTTGTTATTCTTATATTTCCTTTCATTGAAGGAAACTGTGTTCAACTCCGAACTCTCATCTAGAATTTTTTTTCTCTCTTTGAGCTAATTCCGTTTTCTTTTAGAAATTCTCGGGAAATATCATTTTGTTCCGTTTTCTTTCATAAATTCTCGGGAAATATTTTTGCGATCCGTTTTCTTTCAGAAATTCTCGGGAAATATCTTTGTGTTCTGTTTTCTTTCAGATATTCTCGGGAAATGTCTTTGTATTAGTATCATTGTTTTTGGGAGTTTTGTTATAATCTTTATCATTTAGTGCTTATGCGTTTACGCAGTGGACGTCTGTATTCATATAGATATTTTGATAAAATTGCAAGGGGTCGAAGAGATAGGAAAAGAAATACTGTAAACAGCCCCTGGACCAAGTAACGCAACAGTAGGACAGGTTAACCCCCTCCCGATTGTGACGCTTGTAAATGCTAGATCCGCAATCCTTCCTTTTTAGGGTCGGGTTAATGGGTTCTTGCCTCAAAATGTGGAGTCAAGGATTTCATCCTTTGATGCCCATTTAAATGCCAAACAAATCGTAAACCCTTTTGTACAATTACAAGAATCTAAAAGTTTTATAGATTTTTCTAAGGGGGATGCGAGTGCGTATTTAAGAGGTGTTTTATTTCAAGAAACAGTTACCTAGGATGATTTCAAAGTTAGGTTACGCGTGGTCTATGGGGGTGAAGAAGCCTTGGATGTAGTATTAACGTTAAGAAATACACTTAATCAAGCCACTATGACTCGGCTTAATGTTATTGAGAGAGCAGCTCTCATAGCTGAAAGGCTTAATGAATATCAAGATATTTTAGGTAATTCCACTTGGGTTACTAGAGATAACATCTCCGTGAAAGATTTTTTACGATTAATGTATTTAACTTGCATGACACTTATTTTACCTGAAGCTTTAGTGCTGTGTTTTGATAAACTGTTAACGCCTGCAAGTACGGAATTGTATGTATATGAACAGATAAAGAAACAAATGTTAAGTGTCCTGACCTTGATCCCATGTTAACTCAAGCTTTTGCAAAAAAAGAAACAAAGCCACAACAAGTAAATGTAGTTAATAATAATCAAGTTGCGGGAATGACGTGTTATAATTGCAAATGTCAAGGTCACTTGATTGCAGACTGCAGAACGAAATTCTGTTCGATATATAATAGTTCGACTCATTCATATAGTCAGTGCTACTCACGTAAGACACATCAGAATCCTAGAAATACACAGTCAATTCCACAGTCAGTTCCATATGGAAATAAAAAGAAAAATCCTCATTTTAATAAGAAGAAACAGCCGAACGTCAATGTAGTTCAGAATCCCAAACAAACAAACAGTTCTTTGAATAACGCTGAGCCTGGGTCGTCAAACCAGACCTCGCAAGGTCAGACTAATTTTCAGAATGTGCAGAGCAAAGCAAATACCACATAATTAACTCCAGTGGGGAAGAGAGTGATGTTGGGTCAAGGTCATTCATGTCAACATCAGTAGTATTGAATAATCCATTTAATGTTTTATCAGATCATTGTGAGGCAATAGATTTTCCTATGAAACACACGGCCGAATTAAGTAAAACAGTGCATGCTCCCGTAGATTTGCAACGAATTCATACGATAATAAGCCAAAATGAGTTACGACCAACCTTATATGCTGTAAATTTAGAACACAAATCCTTTACGTTATTTTTTGACTGTCCACATAATATCATGGATTTGAGGACACATCATTTGTTGTTTTCGAACTTTCCGATAGAAAAATCCGGAGTAAGAATCTCGGGTATAGCAAATAATGAATTAAATGTAATAGGCGTAACTCATGTTCAGTTCAAGGTCGGTAAGCGCACGTTTGCCGATACATTTATTGTTGTACAAATCATTGATATGTATCCAGCTATAATTATAGGATACCCATCTATGGGCAATCAAAACATTAACTTAGCCCCTGCCAAGCACGGCGTGTATATCAAAGGAAAATTCTATAAGTCTTCTAATACCTTAAAATCAGTTTTGGATAAAAAGGAGACGACAAATGTAACCGTAACGTACGTTGAAGAACCAATAACTTGTTTCACTAATAAAGAAATAATATACGCGACCCAGCAAAATTCTCGTTCACCCGTAATATCATCTTGCACGCAATCTATTGAGCCAAACGTACCTTCGAATTTAATAGTGCAAGTAAAGAAAACATTACCGGGATCTGAAATATCAATCCTTTCCAACACTTTGAAAACTAACGGATTGTCTGTCACATAAGCTATTTATACAGTAGGCTCACATCAACAATGTAATATTGAAGTCTGTAATCATTTAAATACCACTTTAGTAATTCACAAAAATCAACATATCTTGGATGTAGAAGTTTATAAACATCCTATTCTTACCGTCGCTTAAATCAATCACGCTCAATCAGTTGCGGATGAATCCCTTTTGCAATCTATTAAAAATAAATCCAATAAAGACATTCAAGACGATGAAATTCAGCAAAAAATGTTTGGACTTTTAACTGTACAGTATATCATGATGTTTTTTCCACTACGGATGGATCCTTAGGAAAAACAGATGTGATCGAGCATCAAATAAGGTTAAAGGATAAGCAGAAAATTATCTATGTACCCTCGTAGAGACTCCCTATGAAATTCCAGAATGAGATAAATGATGAAGTAGGTAAAATGCTAGAAGAAAGAGTCATTAGGAAATCGAACAGCCCTTATAATTTTCCATTAATAGTTGTACCGAAAAAAGATCGAACATGGCGTATCTGCGTACACTTCCGTCGTCTAAACGAGGAGACGATCCCTGATCGATTCCCAGTGCAATATACTGACGATATTTTGTCTTTGTTAGGTCAAAATAAATATTTTACTAGTTTGGACTTACTTTAAGGCTTTAACCAGATATCTTTAGAAGAAGATAGTATCCCATACACAGCCTTCAGCACAGCCAGGGGACATTATGAATTTTTACGGATGCCTTTTGGTTTACGTTGTGCTCCCATAACATTTACAAGAATAATTAACATAGTGTTTGGAGATTTGCTTGGGGGTATATTGCATACCTATATGGACGACCTTGTAATCTTTTCCAACACCTTAGAAGAACATCTATGTAAATTAGAACTAGTACTACAGAGACTAAAACAACATAACTTAAAGGTAAAGATTAGTAAGTGTGAATTTTTCAAAACAGAATTGATATATTTGGGTTTTAAGGTGTCAAGCCAAGGTCTTAAAGTATTCCATGATAAGGTGTCGGCTATCCGTAACTCTCCCATACCTACTAATGTCAAGGGAATACAGCAATTTCTCGGTTGTAGTGGATATTACAGGCGTTTTATACGCAATTATTCAATAATAGCCGCTCCCTTAACTGATCTTACGAAGAGGGGCTTAGATTTCATATGGTCTGAGCAGCATCAACAGGCGTTTAATACCTTGAAAGATGAACTGTGTAGTTCTCCTATCTTAAAATTTCCTGACTTCGGTAAGGAATTCTTCATTGCAACAGATGCCTCAGACTTAGGAGTAGGAGGAGTATTGCTTCAGCAGTATGATAAACAATTTTTTCCCGATAGCTTTTTATTCTCGAAAACTGAGAACTTCTGAAAGTAAGTATGCCGAAAATGACAAGGAAGGTCTAGCTATTGTTAATTCACTAGTGCATTTAAAGTTCATAATATACGGTTATCCCGTTAAGGTTCTTACTGACCATAAACCACTAACCGAATTCTTTAAAGGCTTCAACCACAGCCCCAAACGAACTCGGTGGCATTTGATCATTCAAGACTTTGGCAGGAGACTCGGGTATTTACCTGGGAAAGCAAATATCATTGCGGATGCATTATCACGCAACCCCGTGTCATCTTGTACGGAGCCTTTAGCTGAATTAATAGATATATCAACATCCATGCCTATTGTTGAAACTATATCTGAAAAAGAAAATCTGGGCTGGAGTGCTGAATTATTACAGACTGAGCAAAGAAAAGATCAGAATTTAGAAAAAATTATAAATGCTTTGAAAGGCAATCATAAGGAAAAGGAATATATAAAGTATAAGCAGCAGAATTATATAATCAATGATAATATTCTGTGTAGGACCGTGACAAGGAAAACCCGCAATACACCACATGTAACTAACAACCAGGTAGTGATACCAATCTCACCTATTTCCACTGTCCTGAATTGGATGCATGCAAATCAATTAAATGGACACCCGGGGTTCTCATTAATGTCACAAAAAGCCAAATCATTGTTTTATTGGCATAAGATGCTTACAGATATAAAAAAAACACATAGCTAATTGTCACACATGTCAGGAAAACAAAGGGCATACGAAAACACCTGTCAGCCTAGGGGCTTACCCCGTGCCCAATCAACCCTTTGAAAGAATACATTTTGATTTGTTAACAGGATTTTACGAGTCAGAAAGAGGAAATAAGCACCTCTTAGTAATTGTAGATGCTTTAACTCGATATACAGAACTAATAGCGCTTAAAACTAAAACTGCGATTGAATGCGCTAGGAAGTTTTACGAGTGGTACATTTATAAACATGGAATTCCACACATGATAATCTCAGACTCGGGTGGAGAATTTAATAACCACTTTCTTACCTCGTTGTGTGAATTCCTTAGCATAAAGAAAATAAATACCATGATATATCGCCAAGAGTCGAATGGGCTAGTGGAAAGAGCAAATAGGAAGGATTTAAATATATTAAGAGTAACACTAGGGGGATCTGACCCCAACTGGGATATTGCAATTCCTGCGGTACTGAGTATTCTGAATCATTCATATCATATATCAATTAAAATGTCACCGAACGAAGCATTGTATGGTACCCCAGATAGAATGCCTTACCATGTATCATTGCCTACAACTAATCTATCAAATCCTTTAAAAGAATGTATAAATGCAAGCAAAAGTCATTTAGATATCCTTCGAAAGAATTTAGAAGACTCACAAATCATAATGAAAAGGAATCATGATAAAATAGCGAGGCCAACTAAAACATATACCTCGGGTGATAATGTATACATACAGGTAAATGTACGTAAAGGACTCAATTATAAACTAACACCTAAGTTTAAAGGCCCGTTTAACATTTTGGAAACATTAACGGCCAATAGGTTTAGAGTTCAAAACGTATCCCAACCCACTGATGAGAGAATCGTACCATTGGCTCACATAAGAAATTAAAATAAGAGGGAAATAAGTGAGAGAAAGATTTTTTATTTGTATGTTGAAAGTTTTCTTCTTAATACAGGAGTAAGTACATATATTTTTCTTGTTACAGGTTTCCAAGATGAATATTTTTGTTGTTGGTAGTGATATTGTTTGCTCAAACATTTTTCTTGTGTGGGATGAGCTCTAAAACTAAAAGTATAGATTTTAAATATGGCACTATAGTTGAAAGACAAGAAGACGTTTTTATTACATCAACTAACGTAGTTGTAGAAGTGCGAATGCAAGCAATTTTTCTCCCAGAGAATGACATCACTAGCTTAAAAAGCGCCATTTCAAGGTTTGCTGTCTCATTAGATGAATTACATAGATGACATTTTCCTTTGAATACAGAGAGTTCCCTTGGATCGACACTAAAAGTTGCAGAGATGCTATCTGATGACTTGCAAAATAAGACTTACGAGACAGATTCTTTGTGTCTTGACCTTTTGATGTGGACTGTAGGACACGAAAATATTGAGAAACATAACCCATTTATTTTTGCAGCACTAAACATCTTCGGGTCTATTGCAAGTTAAGGTTTAGGAATTTCCAATCGTCTTAAGATTAGTAATCAAAATAAGAAAATTGAGTTCTTGACTCATGAAGATGAATTGATTATGTCAGAAGGAATCAGTTAGCTTCAATCAATCAAATTATGAGTTTAGTAAATGAACATTCAAGTAATATCAATCTGATTATGGAAGTACAGGATTTGTTGGCAATGTTAACGTATTGTGATTCAAAAATAGATCATATATATAACAGAATTGCACATTTCATTGAGAAATCGAAAGATTATGTGGAAGCTATCACGTTAGCGACTAAAGGTGTACTGTCACCCCATATGTTGCCAATAAAATACTTAAAGTTAATTGTGGAGAACAGACGGGAGAAACTAGGCTCTATTCCTTTGTTAGACGCACGAAGGATAGAATTTTATTACAGCGTAATTACAGTAAGCGTTGAAAATAACAGGATAATAATTACAATTCCCTTTGATTCTTCTGATGCCTGGCAATCTTACAGGATATCACCATTCCCGACTTTCATGACGAATCACTCAAATCCAGTAATATCCAGTTTGACAGGACATGTATTGATTTCCCCAGACAAGGAAACATATATGGTCATTAAAGACTTAAATCAATTAACCCTCTGTTCAGACGCAATTGATAGAAAAATATGTACAGCTGACTCATTTGAATTCCATAAAAACTTAATGGATTCATGCGAGTTAGGTATAGTGCTAGACGGTGCTCTCTCCCATACAGGTGAAAATTGTCTGGATAAGCTTTATCCCTTTGACAATAATGTGTTAAATTGCAGACTGAATAACGGCTCATGGATACGATACGACAAAGCCTGCTTCAATGTATCATGCCCGGACGGATCCACGCCCTATTCCCAAATCTTCGTTACAGCAGATGGTTGTATCGGGACATCCCCTAATTCCATGGTGGAGGGTATCAAGACCATCATCAGTGAACGAGCCTACTTCGCGAACTTCACGTGGTCAACAACGGTTCCATCTTCACCTCTCCCATACAACAATCACGTAGCCAAGCGGTTGATGAAATTGACCGAGATGGACCACCTGTCACCGACTTATAAAGAATTTCTTCACCCCATACTACTAGCAGGAACAGTTGTGATGGGGATGATATTTATCGCCGTTAACATCTTTGTTTGGCGTAGGTTAAGGAACAATAGTTTGCAGCTCAAAAAAAACGTTTTGCCATGTCCAGACAAAACTCCTTATTTAATTCAATCTAAAGCCGTTTGAAAGTGGCCCCTTCATTCGCTCAAAAGAGTAAAATTGTCTTGGAAAAGTGTTGTGTACGAAAAGCAGTTAGTACGCTAGTAATATGTAATTAAGAGACTATAGAATATTTGCATTTTTAAGAAACATTTTATAAAAAAATTTAAAAATTAAAAATTTTTTCTGGCATCTAATAAAATTTTGTAAGCCAGAATGTTAAAAAAAAAACAGAATCTATTGGCATCTAATAAAACATATAAGCCCTACATATATATATATATATATATATATATATATATATATATATATATATATATATATATATATATATATATATATATATATATATATATATATATATATATATATACGTGTACGTACCAGGAATTCGTGTTTGTGCACTAAAATTGTATCTCTACCAAGGTAACAAATATTTTTATTAATTACCGTATTATAATAATCTATATTTCTGGCAAAGGTAACAATTATTCTTTAACAAAGTTACCGAATCTTATGTATATAAGGATTTTTTGGGGGAACCATATAATCATTTGCTAGCAATATACTATATATGTGATCTGAATTTATCATGCATTTTTTCTTTACTTTGATAATATATGTTCATATGCATTATTGTTATCATTTTTTTTAATGTGCCTATTTGAACATTCGTCCTCATTTGCTTATGGCTAAAGTTGAACAAAGAATAATGTGTCCAGTCACACTCCTAGTAAACATATTTTGACATGTTGTTAGATTTTTTTTTTTAAATTGAGATAACTGGTCGAGCTTATGTAATAATCATATATTACATGTTTAAAACACATGACGTAATACGTCATGGTGGAAGTAGAAGCTAGTGAGAGAAGTGCTGTAGTCAGATCATAGCCGGATGCGAATAGCATATCTCAGCAATGTAACATTTTTATGACGAATAAACACAAATACGAACCGTGAGAAAGAGTTGTGTCGCCACCGGATGCAGGTGTCTTCCTATACCAATGTTTAGTTCACAGTATGTGTTTAAATGCTGAGATAACTGAATATAAAATATCTGTGATATCGATATTTTAGCCAGTTCTTTTTAATACATCACTAATTATATAGAGAAGAAAGTGATTATTAAGTAATATATAAGTTATCATGAAGAAATAAAATTATTCTAATAATATGAATAAATGTACTTTCCTGAAATAAGTTTATATATCTAGAAAATATTGAAAATCATTGTATCATTTCATCTTTGAGGGAATACAGCCCTACAAAAATAGGAACCTCACCTATTTGAAAGTATCTCTGATAGACTGGGTCATATTTGGGCCATATCTGCTCTTGAGAAGTTATGTCGTTTGCACTCTCGGACATCTTAGCTGTGGAGACTGTGTCTTTTGGATGTCTGTAATATGAACATAAAGTTTGGAATTAATACCATAAGTATAATTGATTGATTTATGGTATCAATGATATAAACTGTAAAGTTTTATATATATATATATATATATATATATATATATATATATATATATATATATATATATATATATATATATATATATATATATACCAAGGCACTTCCCCTAATTTTGCGTGGTAGCCGACATCAAACAAATAAGAAAAGAGGGGACCTTTCCTCTCTACGCTCCTCCCAGCCTGACAAGGGACTCAACCAAGTTTGGCTAGTACTGCTAGGGTGTCGAAGCCCGCTCTCCCCCATTACACACCATAGATAACGCTGAATCCCCTACTGCTGCTACATCCGCAGTCATCTAAGGCGACCGGATGAAACAGCAGGGCATAATGGAGGTTCGTCACAATCGCTCGCCATTCATTCCTATTTCTAGCACGCTCTCTTGCCTCTCTCACATCTATCCTCCTATCACCCAGAGCTTTATTTGCTCCATCCATCCTCTCAAACCTTGGCATTCCTCTTGTACTTATCCCCTCAACTCTTGCTTTCATCACCTTCTTTAGCACACAGTCCTTTTCCATTCTCTCAACATGGCCAAACCACCTCAACACATTCATATCCACTCTAACTGCTAATTCATTTCTTACACCCGTTCTCACCCCACTAATTTGTTCCTAACCCTAACTACTCGAGATACACCAGCCATACTCCTCAGACACTTCATCTCAAAGACATTCAATTTCTCTCTCTCCATCACTTTCATTCCCCAACAACTCCAATCCTTACATAACAGTTGGTACAATCAATATCTCATACAGAACTCTCTTTACATTCATGCCCAGCCCTCTATTTTTTACCACTCCCAACACTCTATTCTTTACCACTCCCTTCACTGCCCCAACACTTTGCATCCTTCATTCACTTTCTGACGTACATCTGCTTCCACTCCACCATTTGCTGCAACAACAGACCCCCAAGGACTTAGACTGAACCACGTCCTCAAGTAACTCTCGATTCAACATGACATTCAACCTCACACCACCTTCCCTTCTCGTTCATTTCATAGCCATACTCTTACCTGCATCAACTCCCAACTTCCGTTTCTCACACACCCTTCAAAATTCTGTCACCAATTGGCCAAGCTTTTTTTCCGCACCTGCAACCAGTTCAGTATCATCCGCAAACAAAAATTTATTTACTTCCCATTCATGATTATTCTCGTCTATCACTTTAAATCCTCGTCCAACCACTCGAGAATTCCCTTTTCTCACCCCTCCAACAACATACAAGTTAAACAACCTTGGCAACATCATACATCTCTGTCTCAGCCCCACTCTCCCCGGAAACCAATCGCTCACTTCCTTTCCTATCCTAACACATGCTTTACTACCTTTGTAGAAACTTTTCACTGCTTGCAACAACCTTCCACTAATTCCATAGAACCCCATCACCTTCCACATTGCTTCATTATCAACACTATCATACGCTTTCTCCAGATACATAAATGGAACACACACCTCCTTACCTTTTGCTGAATATTTCTCGCATATCTGCCCAACTGTATAAATCTGATTCATAAATCTCCCACCTCTTCTAAAACCACCCTGAACTTCTAAGATTGCATTCTCTGTTTTAACCTTAATCCTATTAATCAGTACTCTACCATTCACTTTTCCAACCACACTCAACAAACTAATACCCCCTTGAATTACAACACTCATGCACCTCTCCCTCACCCTTATATAGTGGTACAATACATGCACAAACCCAATCTACTGGTACAATTGATAACATAAAACACATGTTAAACAATCTCACCAGCCATTCAAATACAGTCACATCCCCCTCTTTCAACATCTTAGTTTTCACACGATCCATACCAAGTGCTTTTCCTACTTTCGTTTCATCTAGTGCTCTCCTCACTTCCTCTCCTGTAATCTCCCTTATTCTCATCTCCCATCAGTGGCACCTCAACACCTGCAACAGCAATCATATCTGCCTCCCTGTTATTCTCAACATAAAGTAAACTTTCAAAATATTCCACCCAACTTTTCCTTGCTTCCTCTCCTTTTAACAACCTTCCATTTCCATCTTTCACTACCTCTTCAATTCTCGAACCTGCCTTCCTTACTCTCTTCGCTTCTTTCCAAAACTACTTCTTATTCTCCTCATATGAACTACTCAGTGCTTGACCCTACCTCAGGTCAGCCACCCTCTTTGCCTTAGTTACCTTACGCTTTACTTCCACACTTTTCTCTCTATATCCTTCATACTTCTCTATACTATTACTCTGCAGGCATTCTTCAAATGCCCTCTTCTTCTCTTCCACTTTTATCTTCACTCCTTCATTCCAATATTCACTACCCTTTCACATGCTGCCTCCAACAAACTTTTTCCCACACACATCACATGCAATCCCAACAAAATTTTCTTTCACTAACTTCCACACCTCCTCCAAAGTACCAGTTCCTCTTACTTTCACTCTGTCTTATGTCATTTTCAACCTTTTTTGATATTCACTTTTTAACTCCAGTTTTATTAACTCGTCAACCCTCACTAGCTTACTTTTACATCCCCACTATATTCCCCTACTCTTTTGATACAATTAATTTTCCTTCCACCAAAAAATGATCAGACATACCGTTAGCCATACCCCTAAACCTGTGCATGTCTTTCAATCTTCCAAACATTCTTTTAGTTATCAACACATAATCCATTAAAGCCCTATCTACCACTCTTCCATTTGCCACTCTTACCCATGTATACTTGTTTTTATCTATCTTTTTGAAATAGATAAAACTTAGCACTATCTCTTGCTCAACTCGCATATCTACCAGTCTCTCACCACTCTCATTTTCACCTGGTACGCCATACTTCCCAATGACACCTTCTACCTATCCAGCGCCCACTCTAGCATTTAAGTCCCCCTTTAAAACTGCATAATTCCTTATACCCAGTCCTTCTACATACCTAGTTATTTCATTCCACAACTCTTTCCGTTCTTCTTCACTTTTCTCATAACCTGGCTCATATGCACTAACAAAAGCCAAACATTCCCTACCAACCTAACCCTTACCCACATTAACCTAGATGATATCTCCTTCCATTCCACAACTTCACCTGCCATCCAATCACTCAGCAATAAAGCCACACCCTCTCTTGCTCTTCCCCTTTCAATCCAAGACACTCTACCAGTCTCTTCACCAAACATCACTTCACCCTTCCCTTTTATCTTTGTCTCACACAAAGCTAATATATCCATCCTTCTCTTCCTAAACATACCTCCAATCTTGCATCTTTTACTCTCTATCGTTCTACATCCACGCACATTCAGACACCCCAAAACTATAGTGCTGGGAGCAATCACTCTCCCCCCAGCTCCACCTCTTTGATGTCTCACAGGAGTATATAATACAGGAGAGGGGGTTCCAAGCCCACTTGTCCCATCCCTTTTAATTGCCTCTTACGACACGCAGGGATACGTTGACACTATTCTAATTGTTGTTATGCCACCGCGGCCACATATATGTAAATTTATAAATTTGTGTGTGAATGTTATTGCAGAGACACTAAAAAACTTATAGTTACATTTTAAAAGCTATTATGTCTGTAAATCAGTGTTTAGATTTAATTCTAATAGCTGAATAAATGTAATAGTATTATTAGGAAGCAATGAAGTGAAATATTCTACCTATTCATATTAAGTTAATGAATATGTTATTGAGCATTAAATGTTTTACTTTCCATTTAAAATTACAGATATTTATAACACTGTACATTATAATTACGTGAACTACAGTATAATGAACTTAACAATGAAATATGAATTAATAATCAACTGAATATCCCTACCGTAATTTTATGAAATTACTCCACATTGATATGAAGGATTTGCTGAGTGTGACATCCATCTTAGTGAAGTTATAACTTGAGGCCAAAGGTCCAAGAGCGCCCAGAGGACCACCAAAGACGTACGTCAGCTCCTTCAGGAGAAGACTCTCCTTTCCAGACTTTGGGAAAGATAATCACATTAAATTTAAAGTTTTATTGTTGTAATTACTGAATTGAATAACAATAATTTAAATGAAAAGGGTATATAAAATTCTATTTATATTATGATACTTTTATCGGTATTTATTATTTTATATTTTCATAAATTTAATTTGCAAGAAGTAGATACATACATCTCTAATCTATGGATGATATTCAATAAGTTTCTGTAGATTATTAAAGATTCTCATTTATGAAATATACCATATATCTAATCTATCCATATCGACGTACATCTGAATCTTCTTCCTCCAAGACGTAGAGATAAGATGATCGGGAAGTCGTGTAGAGCTTCTTGGTAAGATCTATCATCGGCGAGACAATATTCGCATCGTGAAGGCCTTGGCCGGTTGAGTCCCTGATGCTGATTGGTTGATGGAGGGATCTCGACCAATCAGTGTACTCGGCTGTGATAGCTAACATTATTTCCTGTGGGGAGATGAATATAATCCATGTGAGGTTTACTTTTATTTAATAGATGGTATAGTTTATATATTTGTGTAGCCTACGCAATAATAATAATAATAATAATAATAATAATAATAATAATAATAATAATTATAATAATAATAATAATAATAATAATAATAATAATAATAATAATAATAATAATGCCCACCTGCAGATGATAGCGATAGTTATTGACGACGAAGGATCTCAGCAGATCCTCCCTATAGTCAGCATCGAATCCTTCCTGGACTTCTTGCTGACTCAGGATGTCAAGGAGGTTGGCAGCTGTCATTCCTAGAAGGAGGTCAACTGGAGTTCGACCTTCCTTGCCTTTGAAGTCAAGAGGAGAAGTAAGATTTTTCTCATTTTCTTTTAATAGATGACTGATTAAGAATATTACTTGGTATAGACAAATGGAGATATAAGTACTTGGGTGCAAGTTAATTTTTATATTATAGTTTAGAAATTATGATTTTTATTCTGTTTGAACGTATGTATTCATTATGCAAGGATTTCAGTTCATAACTGTATATATTTGTGTATATAAAACAAAAACAACAACAACAAAAGCAGCTGTGTCTAGAACTCTCCAGGACATTGGCCACATCCATGTCCTTATTCATGAGTGTGGTTTGGCTAGTTTTCATCACCACGCTTGTCAACTGCGGATTGGTGATGGTGGGAGATTTATGTCTGATTTCTCACAGCAAATATAGTTACTGTGGCTATACACTAACCCTTTCATCACGTTAAGGTATCCCCACTCACAAAGGGAGGTGCATCTATATACATATATATATATATATATATATATATATATATATATATATATATATATATATATATATGAACATATGTATATGTATATACACACACACACACACACACACACACACATATATATATATATATATATATATATTATGTCTCGATGTGTATAGAGTTGTATATATGTAATATTATGCATCTACGAGTTTCAGCTTTATTATCTACCTCATGCATTATGAGTTAGGACCCTAAATAACTTTTATAATAAATAGTTTGTTTTTGCGTTTGAGTTGACAAACATATCAAGTCCATCTATGAAAATTTAGAAGTTAAACTTACCCATTTTGCTCTGATGATTTTTCCAGTCTGGTTTGATAGTGACACCATCAATGCTGGGGCCAACAGCCACTTGGAACTTGGATGGCTTTAGTTCAACCTTTAAGAACATTATCTTAATGTTATTTCTTTTTTATAAAGGTTATAACTCTTCTAAATCATATTTGATATTTGGGTAAAAATATTTATGTTGATCTTTTTTATTGGTCTTTCATGATATTCATTTAAGTTTTATTATATTGAAATGAAAAAAAAAAATATTTTTATTGTGAAAAGAATTGCTTGAATTATTTTATCTTTTATATATAACTTACTTTCTATGAATATAAAACTCATCAGCAATATGATAAAAGAAACTAATTACAGTATGATTATTTGAATATCAATAAAAAATAAAACTCACTAAATAATTAATGAAATTATTAGTACATATATTTTCCTTCTGTATTGGATGTTTTCTTCAAGTAAAAACAGAAAAAGAAAAAAAAAAAAGTTACAATTCATTAGTCTTTCTATCCATTTACTTTCCATTTAGCTTACTTGCTTTGTGTGAACTCTATGGAGGTATATTGCCAGAGGAAGAATAATCACTGAAAACTGCAATATTTACTATGTACATTTGTTCATGCTATTACATTAGGCAGTATATTATTAACGAAAATAAAAAAAAAGGTTCCTATAATTCTAGAATATCATATGATTGGAAATAGTATACGCTACAATAGAATAGTCTAAAGTTGAATAATCATCCCTTTTCTTTTCGATGGACTTATGGTTATGATTAAGAAACATAATATCAACTTGTAATATAAAACTAATAAAGTAATTGAAATTTTGTCGGGTTACGTAGACTAGTAATAAACCACTCATTCCTAATTCCTCTCCAACATAATGTCACCTGCAATATGTCGTGCAGAGGCCTCTTCCTCAGACACTGGAGAAGATTTTCATAGTGGCGAAAGAGGTCGTTAGGAACAGGGCAGTCCAGCTGGGTGGCTACATCGAAGGCGTGTCCAGATGGGTCCCGGACTGAAGCCCAGGGACTGAGTGCAGATCCTGACATCAGGATAGCTCGCTTGAACAGACCTGCTCCTGATAACCAGGGGAGAAGGATTAGGCGAAGGATATTTTGGTAGGAATGATTCTATGGTCTTACGTGTTTAGAAGGCGGTCAATTTATATGTTTTTGGTACATTTCTGGTATATATATATATATATATATATATATATATATATATATATATATATATACAGTATATATATATATATATATATATACTATTTCCAATATTATTAGATTACAGCAACTGCAGCAGCAATACTATCAGAATTAGAAGTAATCATGATATCAAATGTAACTCTTAGAAATATCCCACTAAATACCATTAACATCACGTCATCCCTCCAATCACAAGCAACATCACCTAACGAATCTCTTAAAATCTTTGAAATTTTCCTTTGTCACAGAGAACAAGGTTTACTTACTAACTGACCTGTAGCAGCGGGCGATATGACAAGGTAGTTGAGGCAGGCGGCTCCCGTGCCGTGACCCATGACCGTGACTTGACCTGGGTCACCCCCGAAGCGGACGATGTTCTCTTGAACCCAGTGCAAGGCAGCCAGCTGGTCCATCAGGCCGTAGTTAGCTACGGTTGGGCGACCCACTGGGTCAGTGTTCGCGTTGTAAAAACCTGGGGTAGATTAAGTAAGAGTTGAAGAGATCAGATAATGATTCATGTATGTATATGTACACGTAATGATAATTTTGCTCATTTAGATGTGTTTTTCATATCCATATAATCCATATATCATATTCGTCATTATATATGGATTCTCTTTACTACGGGATCAGAGACCGAAGTGGGAATCAGCTTTAAGATGATAGCCTCTGATCAGCCGGGGAATCGAACCGGGCCTAAGAAACGGAGGTTTCATCGACTTAGTAATAAACCCATGAAGAGCTGCTAAAATGGTTACTTAACAAAAATATACAACCTAACTGGCCATGAATATTCATCATTACTTACCAAAGAATTTACAATAACATTACTTACTAAGAATTTATAACATAAATTATCAAGAATATCCATGTACCTTACTTACCAAGAATATACAACCTTACTTATCAAAAATTACAATTTCACTTACCAAGTCAACAACATTACCTAAAAAGTCACAAACTTTACTTACCAAAAGTATATAACCTCACTTAGAAAGAATGTGCAACATTACTTGCTAAATTTATACAAACTTACTGACGAAGATTGATTGATTGATTGACCAGAGAACTTCAAATCAATAAATCAATCAATCTTCGTCATTAAGTGTTTATATTCTTAGTAAGTAAGAATATACAAACTTACTGACGAAGATTGATTGATTGATTGACCAGAGAACTTCAAATCAATCAATCAATCAATCTTCGTCAGAACATACAACCTAACTTGCTAAGAATATACAAACTTGCTTACTACTAATATACAACCTTACATAGAAAGAATATAGAGGAACCTTGTTTACCCAGAATGCCGAGACGATAGTTGAGAGTGACCACAATGACCTTGCCCAGAGCTGCCAGAACTGATCCGTCGTAGAGACTTGAAGATCCCCACTCAAACGACTCTCCATGGAGGAAGACGACCACTGGGTAGGCCATCAGAGCTGCATCTGCAAGGAGGCAGTCAGGGCAGTTAAGGGGGGTACTCTGATCTAGCAAATGGGGTCTTAGGGATGCACAATGATGGAAAGATAATTTAAGCAGGCTGCATCTGCAAATAGTTGGGATTCGGGTCATGTTATCATCTGTTTAGAGAGATATAGATATAAACCATTACTGAAGCAGGATATATCTATAGACTCATACACACACACACACACACACACACACACACACACACACATATATATATATATATATATATATATATATATATATATATATATATATATATATATATATATATATATATATATATACATTCATATAAATTCTTAATTCATAGCCTTAATATTTCAAACCTCGGTTCTGATAATCACATACATACATACATACATATACCAAAGGCACTTCCCCCAATTTTGGGGGGTAGCTGACATCAATAAATGAAACAAAACAAAAAAGGGGTCCTCTACTCTTTACGTTCCTCCAGCCTAACCAGGGACTCAACCGAGTTCAGCTGGTACTGCTAGGGTGCCACAGCCCAACCTCCCACATTATCCACCACAGATGAAGCTTCATAATGCTGAATCCCCTACTGCTGCTACCTCCGAGGTAATCTAAGGCACCGGAGGAAGCAGCAGGGCCTACCGGAACTGCTTCACAATCGCTCGCCATTCATTCCTATTTCTAGCACGCTCTCTTGCCTCTCTCACATCTATCCTCCTATCACCCAGAGCTTTCTTCACTCCATCCATCCACTCAAACCTTGGCCTTCCTCTTTTACTTCTCCCATCAACTCTTGCATTCATCACCTTCTTTAGCAGACAGCCATTTTACATTCTCTCAACATGGCCAAACCACCTCAACACATTCATATTCACTCTAGCCGCTAATTCATTTCTTACACCCGTTCTCTCACTCACCACTTCGTTCCTAACCCTATCTACTCGAGATGCACCAGCCATACTCCTTAGACACTTCATCTCAAACACATTCAATTTCTGTCTCTCCATCCCTTTCATTCCCCACAACTCCGATCCATACATCACAGTTGGTACAATCACTTTCTCATATAGAACTCTCTTTACATTCATGCCCAACCCTTCATTTTTTACTACTCTCTTAACTGCCCCCAAAACTTTGCAACCTTCATTCACTCTCTGACGTACATCTGCTTCCACTCCACCATTTGCTGCAACAACAGACCCCAAGTACTTGAACTGATCCACCTCCTCAAGTAACTCTCCATTCAACATGACATTCAACCTTGCAACACCTTCCCCTTCTCGTACATCTCATAACCTTACTCTTACCCACATTAACTCTCAACTTCCTTCTCTCACACACCCTTCAAAATTCTGTCACAAGTCGGTCAAGCTTCTCTTCTGTGTCTGCTACCAGTACAGTATCATCCGCAACAACACCTGATTTACCTACCATTCATGGTCATTCTCGCAACAAAGTAAAACTCATCAAATGGTAAATGAAATGAATTTCAGGAATATTTTGAAGTGAGACATTATCAGGAAAAGACATTTTAATTAATATATTTTCACATAAACTCCATTTAGTCAGTTTGGTATCAAAACCTGAAAGCCAAAAGTTTCCTTTTATTATGAAAAGGATTAATTTCTGTGATATGACTGAAAAGATAAAAATAGAATTTCATGTCCATTTTTTTCTTAATTTTTTTTTGGATAAAATTATGGTTATACATATTGTTACTGATTCTCCTTAGTTTTCTTTATGATATATATATATATATATTTTTTTTAATTGGAATTAGTTGTATTATTATGTTACTGGTTACTTCAATTTTCATTTTATATTTGTATAACGTCACCATATATAAAAAGTATTTTGATTAATAATACTTAATGGATATTTATTAAACAATTGCCATAGAAAATAATTAACTATTCTATATCACGTAAAATTTTGATAATGAACAAAAAATATCAAATCATTTCCTAAAAACAACAAAATTACCAATTAGAATATTGATTCCTATAGTTTTAGCCAGTAAAATATATTATATATATATTTTTTTTCAATTATGAAAAAAATGTAATATTGTGTTTTGTTCTGGGATTACTATTAGTGAAATTTCGAGAAAAAAGATTCAATCTATGGCAAAAAAAATATTTTTTTGCATTCGATACCTTGAAAAAATTATTTTATAGAGAAAGAAATTTTAATAAAATTTGAAGAAAAATATTTTGTGTTAATCATATATATGAAAAATTATTCGTTCGATATTTCTTAAACTAAGATATCAAAGAGATAGAACATAAAATGATAAATAATTAAAAAAAAATGTAAAAGGTAACACTAAATTTCTTGGCATAAAAGTTAAAAAAATAAAAAATACGAAACCTAACTTTATGAAGCTGGAAAGACCCAGAATAATGAAATCATTAAGACTGAAAAAAACACTTCCGTTTTTAAATATTT